>NC_135870.1:19665992-19723492 GCF_031162955.1 Sander vitreus
GGGTGCGGTTATCCCTATTGCTTGTACACTTTTTTTCTACCACATCTTTTCCTTCCCTTCGCCTCTCTATTAATGTGCTTGGACACAGAGCTCTGAACAGCCAGCCTCTTTAGCAATGACCTTTTGTGTCTTGCCCTCCTTGTGCAAGGTGTCAATGGTCGTCTTTTGGACAGCTGTCCAGTCAGCAGTCTTCCCCATGATTGTGTAGCCTACAGAACTAGACTGAGAGACCATTTAAAGGCCTTTGCAGGTGTTCTGAGTTAATCAGCTGATTAGAGTGTGGCACCAGGTGTCTTCAGTATTGAACCTTGTCACGATATTCAAATTTTCTGAGATACTGAATTTGGGGTTTTCATTAGTTGTCAGTTATAATCATCAAAATTAAAAGAAATAAACACTTGAACTATATCAGTCTGTGTGGAATGAATGTATACATTATACAAGTTTCACTTTTTGAATGGAATTACTGAAATAAATCAACTTTTTCATGATATTCTAATTATATGACCAGCACCTGTACATATTTAACTATAGGGCGACGGAGACTATGATTTTGGGCAGTCTGTGTTTTGTTAAGAGTGTGTCCAGCGGATTATCTTCCGAAATGAGTAAAACTGACAGTCTTTTCCTATGCATTCACCATGTTAAAAAAAACAACAATCACTTTCAGTTAACAATCATCTCTTTTTGCATTAAGTCTTATTGCTGAGCCTTCAGTGATCTGCTGCAAGGTTTGATATTTTAAGGACTGCAAAGTGTATTAATACCCTAGGAGAAAGTAATAATGTACTCAGGTGTACAGTGTTGACCAGCTGACTGGACCTGCTTGCTGTTGATATGCTGATGATTACTGAGCCTTGCTTGAACCAAGCTGATGAATCGCAGTCCCTGCAGTTTCCACATAGTAGCCTCGTCCTACTTACAAAGTTTGAGGAGGTGTTATCTACGGTTTAGCTGCATATGCTCTGTTGCTGCACTGTAATCTCTTTGTATGAATTCAGCTTTAGCTGTTTGGGGCCCCTGGCCATTGCCCACTTTTTCCTAATGGTAGTCTTCCTCATGGTCTATGTTTGTGTTAAAAGCAGTTTGATGCACTATCCTTTCGGTCTGGCGGTGGTTTTGCTTTTGCACCTTAGTTCCTTAGTTTAAGATAAATCTCATTGCTACAGCATACAATGATATTTCAAACAATAGTGTGATTCCAACTAGGCCTGCACGATTCGGGGAAAAATATGAACCACGATTTTTTAGCTTAGAATTGATATCACGATTCTCTGCCACGATTTTTGTCTCACAAAGTGTAATGTTTATTGCTCACATGAACCATGACAAAAGAAAACAAATTGGCAGTACCAAACATAGATTTCTTTTGGCACCTATAGCACATTGCGCATCACCACAAGCCTGTAAACATAGAGGCTTCAGTGAAGAGAAGGGAGAGCATTGCAGCGCTTGGGAGCGCTTTAAAACCTTTTTTTACACAGTCTATGTTTAAAACTCACAGAAGAAAGTAGTAGCTTTTGTGATCGAAGTCCCTTTCCAACATGACATTGATTTCCCCGTGCTCTAAGCAAGGTCCATAAAGAACTAGTTTTCCCTGTTAGGGGTTAAAGAACTTCACTGGCCTGCCCTGCGCATTGCCCTAATCTCAACCCCATTCAACACCTTTGGGATGAAATGGGATGTCAACTGTGAGCCAAACCTTATTGACCAGCATCATTGTTGGACACCAGTGCTCTTGTGGAATGGGAGCATATTCCTGCAGCCAGGTTTCAAAGTCTTGTGACAATCCTCCAAAAAAGAGTTGAGACTGTTAGCAGAGCAGCATATTAAGTCCCATGGTTTTGTAAAGAGATGTTCAACTATTACATATGGGTGCAGTGTTTGGGTGCCCATGCAGTGTACATCTTTGTGTGTGCAACACAGTGGGGGTGTGTGTGTGTGTGTGTGTGTGTGTGTTGTGTGTCCCAGTTCATCTCTCAGGGTGTGTGTTAGTGTCTAATTCCCAGTGACAGATAACTGGTCAGAGCAGCACTGTGTCAGCTCTGTTTAGCCGGAACAGGCCTCCTGGAAATTATACTTAACTCATAACCACAGACGCCAATTGTCCTCTTTCTTACACACACACACACACACACACACACACACACACACACACACACACACACAATGTGGAGAAAATTCACCACATGAATGGATATGGATCGACAGTGGTACACAAACGTGTGGACATGCACATACACACATGCAGGCATTTTACAGAAACACACACAGAAACTCTCATAAACATTCCTAGACAAACACACACAGTGTTCCAGAAAACAACTTATTCAGTACCTGTCACCTCTGCTTAATAAATAAGTGTGTGTGTGTGTGTGTGTGTGTGTGTGTTCATTTCTGTACATTTGTGAGAGAGTGAGAAATAGAGATGGGGGTGAGCGGAGGAGCGGAGCTGTCCAGATTAACCATGTAGTCGGTGTGGTCAGGCCCCTTAATGAAAACCAAAAGAGATTCACTCTGCTTTAATGAACAACACACACACATCACAGACTCAATTTACACCTGCAATAAGGCCCTGTCACTCACGTGTGTGTGTGTGTGTGTGTGTGTGTGTGTGTGTGTGTGTGTGTGTCTGAGAAAGGTATGAACTTTTTATTTCTCTCTTCCTTACTTTTTTTTACTTTATCGCTCTTTCTATCTCTATCTTCCTTTCTCTCTTTATATTTGTATTCCTTCTTCTCTGTCAGAGGTGGTAAGTGTTCGTGTGTGTGTGTGTGTGTGTGTGTGTGTGTGTGTTTGTGAACCTTGCAGAGTCAATCTGGTAGGTGACACCCCTGATCTGGCTTCTACAACCAGTAAGCAACCCTGGCAATCACAAGCCACGAAAATAATTACCACGACGTATGTGTGTGTATGTGTTTGTCATTGAGCTTGAGAGGTTACACACACACACACACACACACACACACACACACTTCCACACTTGACTGTACCACATCAAGTGTAAAGTGTGGGACAACTGACTTGCTCGTTTCTTTTCTTTCTTTTCCTTCCTCTCCCACTCACTTTACTCTTCTTGTTTTTGGTTCCGAAGCCAAATGCACACTGGATAACAGGATGACCAATTTTGCTCTTGTGACAAGCAAAATTGTCAATATTATTATGAAAGTTCCACTGACAAATAATCCACACAACATCTACTGTGCTCTTAGCCCAATGTGTCTGTCTCTGTTTCTCTTATTTCCAGTTTTTGATTTATGAAGAGCATATAATAAAACCGATGACCTCAATCATCAACAAAAACTAGTATAAGAAAAATACTTTCCCATGTCCGACGTGCCGACTTTATGACTCTTAAGTGACCAAATTGAAGTAAAATAATCAGTGACGCGTACTGCATTCTTATGGTCATTTTGTTTTAGTATGATATGGAACATAAAGCCTATTTACCAAGAAAACAATTACTTAAACATTTATCCAATCCCATTGATCTTATAGGGGTTCAGTTCTGAGCTCTGGTTGTAATGCAAAAAATCTAATTCTGAGATCATGTTAATAATGAAATCATACATTTTCATAGCAATATGTGTCTGTCTTTGTAGTACATGTCGATTTGTGTGTGCGTGTGGGATACATTCTGTGATTGAATGAGTTGACTGTGTTTGGCTTCACTGAGTCAAAATAAGGCTTGAGAGGCAAAAGCCTCTGAGTTGGTGGTCAGGACCTCACCAGATGTTACTTATTAGATGATCAGATTGATGCAAAAAAATCTGTGCAATCATGTATTTGTAGTAGTAGAATACATGCCTGCAGGGATTTCAATGTGGTTTAACTTTTCTTTTGGGGGGGGGGGATTTAATGAACTCCAATTTGTTTATTAAAAAAGTAGCGCACAGATTTTAAAATAATTTCAAAACAATGTATAAAGGAAATTATTTTAGAAAACAATGAGAAGTTTGAAGGGAGATAATATGATTTCTGACACAAAAGAAGGTACACTAGGGAAATCGGATCACTACAGTATAACCATGGATGTATTAATCAGTCCCTCCAGGATTTCGCGATGTCGCGATCGCGCCAATTCACGCGAATTCAACCAATCGCCGCGAATTTGCTGCGACTCGCAATTTTGACCAATCGCCACAACTTTTCCGCACATTTGACCAATAACCTGAAGTTTCCCGCGACTTCAACCAATCACAGCAGTCCCACGTGCACTCTGAGAGCCAATGACCAAGCGGGAGTGAGAACGGGTTGATCATTTCCTTGTTTTTGATATGAAGACGAGACGTGTGTGTGACTCATTTACCAACAAAACGTACAGCGAGCAAAACATTTCAGACCGTCCTGCCAACCTGTATACATTTTAACATCAATGTAGACTGTAACAATTTAAAAGTCGCTGAAGTTGCTGCTGTTTTAATCCTGGCTGTCTGCAGCGGGTGGGGCTACTGCTCCGTTCCCCCTGCGACTGACGCTTGCACACACACACACACACACACACACACACACACACACACGAACAACACACACACGGTGGATGCAGGAGAAAAAGGAGATGAGACGACACGATGACCTAAATTGAGGACAGCTACGCTCGTTATTGTAAGTGAAATGAAAGTTAAAGTCAGTACTTTATCAAACCGTATGAATGTGTGTCCCAGGCCAGGTTAGGAAAATAACAATGTAAAGATCATTTCATTCATTCATTCAATAAATTATAATTTTTTTTGTCTTACATTTTTTTTTGTCTAAATGGTTTTTGTCTTTTCATATTATACCAACATTTGCAGCATCCTGAGCCTTTTTGGTAAGGTTACTAGGAAAACTCAGCCCAGGATAGTTTTATTCTCCCCAAAACAAGTTTCCTTTTTATTTTTTTTAAGAACTATACAAAAAAAAACTTTTTTGCAACTTTAACTGTCTCCCGCACCTTCATTGCAACAAACAGACAAAGACATTGCAACTTTTATCGCAATTTTTTACAAAAGCTCCCGCGAAATCGGGCATTTTGGGCCGCAACAATCTCAAAAAAAGGCCGCGAAATCCTGGATGGACTGGTTATATAAGTTGGATACTGGATGGAATTTAATGGAGTGGTTCGCCTCGCGCATACGCCAAAAATGTTTCTAAGCTTCTGGGTTTACTTCCGTGATATGCGGCCCACTGAATATGTGCAGTAGTGTTTCTCCCGCTGCAACAAGATTTGTGTACAGTATCTTCTTTATTTTGAGAAACACTAGAACTACTAACATCATGAGCATGAGATCAAAGCTACTGATCAATTCAACTGTCTCATGTATTTATTTACACATTTATACCAATGCATGATGCTTTTTCTGTAGTGCGAGACCTGTAACTTAACCTTTTAGGTGCACTTAATGCAGCCTGTGTTGTACTGTGGACACAAGAAGGTACTCAGATCCAGCAGGTAGCGAGAGGTGAGTGTTACCTTTGTCAGTAAGATAACGGTAACAGGTCACAGTGTGTTATCTGAACAGGTATTTGACCTGTCTGACCTGACTGTGTTACCACTAGAGTGGCAACCGGATCTATGTGCTATGACTAACTAATTCAGCTGCCAGACTCACAAGGGTACGGGCTGCTGTGTGTGTGTGTGTGTGTGTGTGTGTGTGTGTGTGTGTAAGTAATATGGGCACATGACATTTTACTTTTCCACCTTGGTTTGGTGTGCACTCTTATCTGAGTGTTGGAAAACGGTTCGGTGCATTTGAATGAGAGAGATTTACTGGACATCATTTGCAGATGGAGTGTAAACACGGATACAAGAGCGAGTTTGAGTGGCACTAATGAGTTTGAAATGTGACTACGACACCGTCTCTTCCTCAGTATCACTTTTTTACAATCACACACACACACACACACACACACAAACACGCACACAAAATACAGCTTCTACTGTAGTTCTGCTGCTACAGTACTACTAGAGTTCTTGTTATAATGCCACATTGGATTCTGCTATCACTGTTACTTCTGCCACTGAATGCTGCACAACTAGCCTACTGCTAGTCTACCTAGACGAAGATTCATTTAGGGGATTGCTCTGGTGCCGCTGGAAGATCCGCCGGGTGTCCCTCATTTTCATTGGGACGTCCGTCACCTTCCTCTTTCTTTATGTTGGCATTCTAAACTCCGGCCGATTTATGAGGACTATGGTTAACCGCTCCTCAGATCTCTGCAGGGTAAATCCAGACAGCTAGCTAGACTATCTGTCCAATCTGAGTTTTCTGTTGCACGACCGAAACAACCTTTGAACGTACACGTTCCACCAAAACAAGTTCCTTCCTGAGGCTATTTTTCAGAGGCACTGTTGCTCCGTCTGGCGCAGAGCTCCTCCCAAGAAGATTGTGATTGGTTTAAAGAAATGCCAATAAACCAGAGCACTTTTTTCTCCTTTCCAGGAATGCTTTGTGGACTAGCCAGACCCTCCTACGCAGCGCTGTGGAGGAAGGTCTGGCAATGCGAGACTATCCTACTGCTAGGGTGGCCAAATGTCCCATATTAGCCTGGACGCCGCTTATATTGGGCCTAATTTATTTGTCTCCTACGTGACCTCCCTTGTTCTGTTTGACTGCTACACTGATCAAACCACTGACTGACACAACGGCAAAAGCAGCATTGCTGATCAGACACTTGAGAATGATCACCGACACCAGTGCGCCAGTTCCTCCACAAAGAAAATTAGGGCAATATGTGACACTGTTCAGTCGACTTGATGTGGAAATATGGATTAAACTGCAAATATGGATAAACCTGCAAAAAAGAAGACTGTGCAGCTACAATAAACAATGGGAAGTAAAAAAAGACATGGCTTAAGCCTGTCAGCGTTGACTCAGTGAAAGCCTTCTGTACTTTGTCGCAGGGAATTTTCTGTTGGCCATGGAGGGGAGAATGACTTGACTCAACATGCTTCCACAGAAATGCACAAATTACCAAACTATAATTAAACCTACCTTATGTTGCAAAGGTATGAGAGTTGTGTAGGCCTATTAATATTTAATTAAGAGATTAGCTAGCCTATCATTATGACAAATGGCTTAAAACAATCTACTGTTTATTAACACAAAACCATACCCGCTCTGCTGCGACAGGCCTCCTTTTGTCCCTTATTTCATAGTGACAAAGTTGGCAACCCTACCTACTGCTAATCCCACTACTATTACTGTCACTTCTTACTAACTGCTAGTAAAACTACTGTTGATAGTAATGCTATTACTGTCTGAATCCTACAACTACTGTCATTACTTACATAAGGCTAAAACCTACGAAGCCCACGTTATAACTTTTGAATAATAACTTTGTCTAACTAAATCTCCATGTTATTAAGTAATTATGTCTATATTTGAAAAATATAAAATGCACAGAATAAGCCAGACACTCAATTCTAAAACATTCTCAAAAGAAGATGGATGATTGATCCCCACCAGTCTGGCTTCAAGGCTGGCCACTCAACAGAAACTGCCCTCCTTGCTTCACATCGCTAGAGCAACCTCTCTCTCTCTCTTCCGTTGTCATCCTTCTGGACCTTTCTGCTGCCTTTGACACAGTGAACCACCAGATACTCATTTCAACACTCCAGGATCTAGGTGTCTCAGGCTCTGCGCTCACTTTGCTTACATCTTACCTGGCAGACCGAAACTACCGGGTAACTTGGAGAGGATCTATCTTCCAACCTTGCCCACTCAAAACTGGGGTTCCTCAGGGATCAGTCCTGGGTCCCCTCCTCTTTTCTCTGTACACCAACTCTCTACGGTCATTCACCCACACAACTGTTCTTATCACACCTACGCAGATGACACCCAACTAATTCTCTCCTTTCCGGAGTCTGAAACGCAAGTAGCAGCACGTATCTCGCCCTGTCTGACTGACATTTCTTCTTGGGTGTCCACACACCATCTGAAACTCAACCTTGACAAGACTGAGTCAGGTCCTACCCAGGACCTGACTATAACAATTGACAACTCTGTGGTAGTCCCCACCCCCCGACTGCTAGAAACCTGGGTGTGACGACCAACCGACCAACTCTCCTTCACTGCCAACATTGCAGCCCGTGCAGCTTATTCAGAATTCAGCAGCTCAACTTAGCTTCAACCTCCCCAAGTTCTCTCACACTACACCGCTCCTGCGCTCTCTTCACTGGTTACCAATTCCTGCCCGCATCCTCTTCAAGACACTAGTACTTGCATACAGGGCCACGAACGGATCAGCCCCAGCTTACATCCAGGACGTGGTCAAACCCTATACCCCAACCCGCTCACTCCGCTCTGCCTCAACCAACCTGCTTGCTGCCCCCTCACAGCGAGGGGCAAACTAATCACTCAACGATTTGCTGTCCTGGCTCCTAAATGGTGTGTGTGTGTGTGTGTGTGTGTGTGTGTATATGTATGTATGTATATATATATATATATATATATATATATATATATATATATATATATATATATATATAATATGAAGTCGCTTTAGATATAACCGTCAGCTAAATGACATGTAATGTAAAAAGATGATTTGTGTTAAAAACGGGTTTAAATGATCTCACTGTAATGGCAGCTTTTTCCACTTGTTTTTAGAATGTTAAGACATTTGGACCAAGTAATAGATGTAAAATAATAGACTTAAAAAATAGATTTTTGCAGCGAGAACATCTATCAGTGTTATCTGGAGGTTATTTGTGTCATTTGCACTTGTCCCTCATTAACATCCCACGCAGGTCTATGGAAAGTGAAAGGTGTGCAATGCATCTATTTGCCTTAGATCAGACTGACGTGTGTCGAAGAACGAGCAGGGAAGATATATTTGAGATGTCTAGGACGGTGAGAGGCACCAGAGATGGGATCTTATTTTGGATGGTGCAGGGCAGTGAGAATGTAATCTGGCACCAATTAGCTAAAAACTATCAAATCTAACAGACAACTGTTGTTAGCTGATTAACTTGAAATAAATCCATTCAAAGACAGCTTGGTTGGTACAATGTCTAACCAGTATTAGTGCCATTGTTTATTTTTGCTTTGGTTTACTTTCTCTGAAAGTACTGTCACTAATTTCTTCGAGGCTATATTTGTTTTTCCCTCTTAATTAAATTAAAATTAAAATGTCATCTTAGTTTGGGTTACAACAACAGAAAAGACACACACACACACACACACACACACACACACACACACACACACACACACACACACACACACGCACGTCTGACTTTCACTTCTGCTTCTCAGGTACATGGCCAGACAGGTGAAACACACACCAGAAAACACATCACCTGAGCCACCTCAGGTACACACTATTACCTTCCACCCTGTTACCTTACCTTCACACAGTGTAACCTTTCTTAATAATTACCTCAGCTTACAGACACATTGAGAGCTCAGATGACGATTACCTGTGGAGTGGTGCACATACAGTATAACATCACAGACACTGACTGTGAATTCAAGCCTTTCATGGTCACATCTCTAAAAGGGAAGCAAGCTGACATAGAGGGCATCAACAAATACAGTACACTCCATTAGTGATTTACCTAAAAGACACTGTTTAGTTACTGTAGTAATCATTCATAACTCCAACAAGCCTTTATGTCAGTTCACTAAAGACTCTGAAAGCTTTATCCCATGCTGTGACCGTCGCCTGCAGACTAAAAACAACGGGTGCACATTCAAAATGTGGTGTCCCTTTTTAACAACTCTGGCACATTTATTGTGACATACCCACCAGGAAATGCAACTAATGCCATCGAGGTCTAATTATGAACCAGCTCTGACTGCGCTCCGGCGTCATCCATCATACTCTGTGCTGATACTGTCTCTGCCCATATAAACGCTTGTAATCGTGCTCTGCCTCATGTGCCATTTTTCATCCTCTATGGCTGGCTGGGTTTGTACTAATCACTACTATTACAGCCTTGTCAGTACACCTAAGTAGCCTCTAATGGACTCATCCTGGATACTTTGTTACTAAGACTCATTATTTACTTTTTAAGGACTTTCTCCCCAAAAATATGTGGCTTTTCTAAAAGGAGCACACTGCTTTAACTGATTAACACCCAGGTTCATAATTAAATAAATACACTATAATGTTTCTTCTCCAATCTGATTTTCACCTTGATTTTTGTGTTATACAGTGCAATAAAAAAAGTCCAATTTCAAGTTTATTAATAATCAAAATAAACCAAAATATTCCCATATTTGTTTTTTTTTGTTTTTTTAAGGGGGCTAAGGCTAAGATAATTATCCTTTATCACATACTCAGTGACACCTTATTGATTATATTAAATTTAAATTATACTCAGTGACACCTTATTGATTATATTCATTTTAAATTAATTTGTGAATCCTTCAAACAATTTTGCAGTCTGGCAATTTTGAATCCTGGTGATTTGGCCTATTGTCACAAAATCACATTACTCCCAGTTTTAGCTTGCGAGGATTAAGTGTCTTTCAGTTTAAAACATTTATTTTACAATTGTATCGATACATTTGCAGTAGGTCTTGGCAAGGCATTATGAAATTCCAACACTGAGTTTTGGCAGCTTCCCCAGCGTCCGCTCATAGGTGTGAAAGTAGACAAACAGCCTTTTTCCGGGCTGAAGATGGAAAAATCTCTAGCATTTGTGAGAAGAGTGCAAAACACAACACAAAACCACTTACAATACGCTGTTTGACTGAGAGAAATGCAGTGCAGAAGTACCAATACATGTCACCCTTTCTGCTACGTTTTCTGCATTACGACGAATGCTCACATACATCCCTGTATCACACAGAAGCACATGAATAGTGCCTGTTAATCAGTCCCTCCGGGATTTCGCGATGTCGCGATCGCGCCAATTCACGCGAATTCAACCAATCGCCGCGAATTTGGTGCGACTCGCAATTTTGACCAATCGCCGCAACGTTTCCGCACATTTGACCAATAACCTGAAGTTTCCCGCGGCTTCAACCAATCACAGTAGTCCCACGTGCACTCTGAGAGCCAATGACCAAGCGGGAGTGTGAACGGGGTTGATCGTTTCCTTGTTTTTGATATGAAGACCATTTTGGGCTGCAACAATCTCAAAAAAAGGCCGCGAAATCCTGGAGGAACTGGTCCGTTCACCAAACGTGATTTACAGCGGGTCTGAGGATGATGGAGGGTGGGAATATAGCGAGTGAAGGAGAGGTCTGTAGGCCTCAGGGGCTGAACTCTCCTGTCTTTTTCTCTCCTTTTGCCTTTTGTTTAATTCAGTCTCCCCTCCACAATTTCTACATCTCTTATTCACCCTCGTTCCTCTTTTCTTGTCGATTACTATGTGTTCTCAGCCCTCCGCTTTCTCCCTCTGTCTGCTTTCCTCCTCACATCTAACCTCTTCATTTCTTTCATGGTTCCCACATTGCCTCGGGCTGGTCCCTTGGTCTGATGGCTCCCAGCGGGAGGGAGGGTGCAAGACTATGGGAACATACAGAATGCTACATAATAGGACTGCTCTGGACAATATAGTTTACATTCAAATGTTTTAGTTACAACAAAAACCACATGAATTTTTTGCACCATTAAAATATACAAAACTATTGTCCTCAATCATACTTATGTTTATTCAAAGCACTATTTTACCATTTTAAAGTGGTGGATGTGTTGAATGACAATACTGCATTCTCCTTTCTTTCCAATTTATTAACATTACTGCTACAAAAAGGTGGGAGAATGAGTCAGAGGTCTGAAGATGAATTCAAACAATAAGGTGCACGTGCAAATGGTACAGTTGAGTGGAACAGACTCATGTTGCTTATGTGGACATTCCTCTGGCCAATGTGGGAAATCATCAACATTTACTTTTTTAATGAGAATCAATATTACACTGTAAATCAGTGCAAAATATATACTTTCAGCAAACGTATCAAATTTCACATCATAAAGTCTCATCCATTATGCAGAGTTTTTTGACAGAACAAAATCTGAGGTGTGTGCCTTGCCACTGAGGCTCTGCACTTCTTGTAAATCACTCAGCTTTCACTGGCTGTGAACATCAACTGCAGTAAATGACTCAAATATAAAATGAACACTGTGTGTGTGTTGATCTCATCGCTTCAGTCCCGAATCCTTGACTGCACCGCATAGTAAAGTAATAAAGCAGTGCGTAGTTTTCACACAGAGCTAGTAATTATGGTAGCGCTTTGATGAGGTTTTCTCTAGATAGACTAGATTGGCCATTCATTACCAGCCCCACACACACACACACACACACACACACACACACACACACACACACAAGCTGCAGGGAGACAATGGAGTGCAGGCTGATTCAATCTGGGCTTGTACTTACAGACAACAATGAGATAATCAAGTAGAGCATTACACCACGCAGGGCTAGGGGTGTGTGTGTGTGTGTGTGTGTGTGTGCGAGAGCTGCCTACCCTTCCCCTTTTTTAAGCGACACGATACACAATTCATTCTGTTAAAATGTTCTCTTTCATATTGTGTATTTCCATCTGTTGTGTGTTGGGTGAACTTATCAGTACACGCGATACAAACAAACAAGAAAAAGGGAGAGGAATACAAATCTCTGTTTCACTATCAGTGTTCTGTGCAGCAAACTCTGCTCTACATCTCTCTGGGGAAAGCAGGTTAAAGACAATAGCTGGAGTTGAAAAGAGAGCAGGATGAAAAGTACAGAAGTGTTAAGAGATCAAAGAAGGAAGTAGGGAAAGGAGGAGAAAAGAGGTGCAGGTGAAAAATGGGGAAAGGAGAAAGAAAAGGCCTATGATTTATAGTTTTAGAGGAGCCAAGTTTTCCAATCAGAGGGACAACGTCTCGATTTCTTTTACCCTCTTCTTCTCACCAGTACTTGGTCTCTCTCTATCTCTCAATTGATATGTGCTTGATTTCTAACAGCCCCCTCCGGCGCCCGCTGGGGAGCCTTTTTAGATTTTACGCTGGATATATCTGTTTAACTCCCCGTTTACCCCTCTGACAGCACGACGACACACACACACACAACGCGCACACACGCACACACACACACACACACACAGACACACAGACGTGCAGAGCGGAGAATGTGAGGGAGAGGGGAGGCTGGTCCTCTGGGAATTGGATATAATACAATACAATAAAAGACAGAGGAGAGAAGGAGGGATGTTTTATTGTGGCGTTAGACAGACATATATATATATATATAGCTGATATGTGTGGATGCTGTTAAAGTGGATGGAGCACAGACACAGTGGGACTCATTTGTCAGTGCATGTTTGCAGCAGCAGATGCTACGGAAAAGCCAGGCCTTAAAAAAATTAAACTTACTTTGAGCGTGAAATGTGGAAAATAGGGACAAGACGGGTAAATTATGGATGAAACTTGTTTCCTGCTCATGTTTCCAATATTGTTACTTAATTGATTACACCAACTTCATCAAGTTACTCAAATAATGTAGCAATAGGCGTGTTGTGTTGATTCTGTTGTGTTCTAATCTGTTACATCGAGTGATTAGAGTGTGTGTGTGTGTGTGTGTGTGTGTGTGTGTGTGTATGTTTCGGGGGTGGTGTTATGCTAATGAGTCTTTGGATGGTTAACACAATGCCTTAAGGGAGGAGGAAGGGGGTGCAGCTACGTGACCGTGACTGACAGCAAGCAGCATGACCATAAATGGATCAAGTTTATCCACGCTACACTTTCGATTGCGGTTTTATTTTAAAAAAAATGATTGGCGCAAACAGTAACATCAATGAACAACAAAAAAAACAAGGAAAAGGAAGGCAAAAGGGACATACAGTACAAAAAAATCAAGGCAGATATCAGTTAGATTATAAAAGAAAATATAGATAGTTAATGTGCATATTTATGGGATCACAAAGAAAATGGAATACAAGATGAATCCATAAAATCTAAGAGCCCATTAGAATAAAATGGCAGCTTTAAAAACACCTGTTCGCTAAAGTGCTTTAAAAAAAGCGTTTTAAATCATTAAAGTCATTTTGTGAGTCTGAGAATGTTTCCTTTCGGTCTTCTTTCGTCTGCTCCCTTCTTCCGTCTCATCCATTGCATTTGCCACGTACCTACCTACACTACCATCATTACAGTTTGTTCTGTCTACCTTCCTTCCCTCTTTCCTTTTTCTCCCCGACACATTTTGTAGAGAATAGATCCCGAGCTGTGGCCCTTTTATTCCTCAGCGCTGTTCTTCGTTTTTTTTTTTTTGGCTCCTTGTTTCAGTTTCCATCTTCTCTTATGTCTTCATCACACTTTCTAATAAGACCCATACACAGCTCTACAATTTATGCATGAAATGTTTGAATAAAGACATACTGTAATGCTAGAATGACATTGAGATGAAGTAATTAATGAATGAAATGTTACAGCATTATTTACTGCATTATTTACTTTTTGTAGCCCACTTAAGTTGTGTTGTGTCTGTGTCTGAGTATAAATATTGTTTGGTAACTGGTAGTTTCTTCTGCCCAGAAGCAAACGAATAGATACGTAACTAACTAGATGTCAGACCTAATTGATCTATAATGCCTTTTATTCTCCTGAAGCAGGCGTGACTGTCAGAACATATCTATCGATTCCCCCCCCTTCTCTCTCATCCTCACCCTTTCTCTCCTCCTCTCCCCTCTCTTGAACCCTTGACCACCACCTCAGAGGTCAAGGTTGGGGGTCGGATTGGCGACACTGAAGAGTGGAGAGACCCGCCCGCCTCTTCTTTTCTGTTTAAGCAGCTGGAAAGAATGCGATTGTGGCGTTAGATTGATTGTAGTTGCATGCCAGAGACCGTGTGTGTGTGTGTGTGTGTGTGTGTGTGTGTCTTGGCAACAACAATGCATTTCAATAGGTCTAATGTGAAACCTGTCAATACCGCTGATCCAAACCACAACGCTTCATAGGAGGTTATTGCCCTTTGGCTGATAGACGGTGTGTGCGTGTGTGTGTACAGAATGTGCTTATGTGTGTATGGATATGTTATATGCCTGTGTGTGTGTGTGTGTGTGTGTGTGTGTGTGTGTGTTAATTGACAGATGTCGGCTCCTACACAGCAGCCAGAGGGAAGTAAAGGAACCACGTATCGATCGCTTCAGTCATGATTGTCAGCTGTCTCCTCTTATATTTTATTCTCATGTTGTTCTTCGTTTATTGCTTCTCAGGTTTCTCTTTTTTTTGTCTTCCATATTTAATAGTTGCTTCTGTTTTACATCTACAGTGACAAACTACAAAGAACAGAGACAGCGAATACACTTTTTCAGATTTAAACGTAGATGAATTGTAATTTAGTCTCAATCATGTACTCTGAGCACCATCGTTTTTGTCCACAGTTCAGATTAGATGTGATTTTTCAGTAGCGATTTATTTAATGTTTGTGTCATTACGTTGCCCCAGTTGTGTTTTTACCTTGATAAATTGTCCTTGTTGTTGCACGGTAATGGAAGTTTTCATTTTCACTGTTTGATTTAAAAAATCAGCTCTTTATATTACCGGGATATTACACAATTATTGCTGGGCGATAGCAGTCTGGTGGTTGTATGTTATTGTGTGCTTGCGTACCGTGTGTTGGCATGCGTGTTTACACGTCTACAATCATTTCTGTAGTATGTGTGCATGTGTTGTGAAATTAGGTGTTATTGAGCTCCTCTGACTGGAGTGCCCCTGTGGTGCCTCTTCTCACTGCTGGAGATCAAACAGCACACTACACAAACACACACAAAAACACGCATGCATGCACAGAGACACACACACACACACACACACACACACACACACACACACACACAAATCCCTGTGGTGATTATCAGATCCCCTCAGATCCTCTTGAAGCCTCAGACTGAAGTGGAATTCACTTTGCTTTTTATTTACTAGCTATGGAAGACCTGACAACAGGCGTATAAAGAGAAACACACACACTCTTACACATGTACACGCATCAATACTCTCACAGTACAAAACGTATACCTTTTTTCCAGACCTGTCATATTCTTATATTGAGTTTTACAATTTAAGTTTCTTTAAAATGAGCTAACATTGTATAGGTTTAGATAGTTTGATGCTTTTTTCAAAGCAACTTTACTCGTTACGAGTTTTTTCAAGCGTCAACATGTTCAGGCTGAAATCATTCAATCAGAATGAAGTGAAACTGTTTCTATTGTGACATTCAATTGAAGCTACACCAAATAGAAACACAAATTTAAAAATATACACTCAAACCTAAAAGGGTTTCATGAACTCAGTGGATGTGCACTTATTAAAGCACTAGCATATTGCAGCTTCAATGGCATCAGCTGACATATATGCCGATACCAACACAATTGTGCTAAAATTGGCCCACATCAGCCCGACCAGTATTGGTCAGCCTCTACCTTGTGTAATATTTCTGTTATTGTAGAACGTAATTGAGTAAATGACTTCAGTGGGCTGAATGAGCTATGGCGCTGCCTGCATAAGACTGTAAAGCTCTTGCACTGTGGTTGAACATCGTTGCTGTCGCTGTTAAATCCCCCGGCATCTCTAAAACGTCAAAGTTTTTGAAAAACAGCCTTCATTTTGTTTTTTGCTTGATAAGACATTCAAATCAGATTACCAAAATAGGAGTCACAAGTAGGCTTGACAAAAGCAATGTTTTGATTCAAATCTCATATGAGTGTATGCCATTTCACAGTTCAGTGATGTACTGTATGAATACTAAAAGATGTATGTGTGTGTTTCTGCATATGAGCTTTTAAACCGGTAATAGCTCTCAAACTGTTGGATCTAAGTGATACTTACGTGTGTGTGTGTGTGTGTGTGTGTGTGTGTGTGTGTGTGTGTGGAGATAAGGATCTTAGCTTGTGCCCAAATGTGTATATCTGTGCACTTGCCCATCCACGTACATGTGTGTGTCTCTGAATGTATCTCTAAGTGATCATATTTGTCCTCTGAATGTTGCTGAATGTAAACCAGGTCTATCTGATTCCCCACAGACAGGCAGATATTGAGATATTATGGGATTTGTGCAGGTACACTCAGCTCTCTCTCTGTCTCTCCCTCTCTCGCTCTCTCTGTATGTGTGTGTAGGGATATTATGGAGATCAGAGGCAGGCTGGGAGCCTCCGAGGCTATTAGCTCATCTGTTTTGTATTGAGACGAGGGTATGTACACATCTGCTGATGACACCAGAGAATTGAGCTGTGTGTGTGTGTGTGTGTGTGTGTGTGTGTGTGTGTGTGTGTGTGTGTGTGTGTGCGTTTGATCCCAGACTAATTTTTTTTTTCTTTTCTTCAATGTGTGTTGTGTACATGCATGCACGTCTTCATGCTTGAGTGTCTGACTAAGTCTCCAATAGTATTAGGACTTGACAACTATGCTCTGGCAGGCAAATTGCTCAGCTGTGGTAAAACAACTGAGAAAATATACACATAATGTATATGGCACACAATTTGTTTTGTTTGTCTCTTTGAGGAGCCAGGTTTGATCTATCAAGGGAGTTATTGCCATCAAAATGTAAAACTTTTGAATATGTGAATAACAAAATGAACAGCAAATATGTGAGGTGCAACATGAAGCGGTGAAAAATAGGGGGAAGTATTGCTCAAATCACTCCATCTTTTGCCCAAGTCTGATAGTGCTCATTTTGCATTCGGGCCTCTTTTGTATCATATCAGCGCATCCTTGCACCAGTGAGAATTAGCAGTAAAATAGTCATCTGACATTTCATTACATTTTCTCTCTGTATCAAGTGTCTGGCAAGTTCAATCAAGTGGCTTATTTGAAACCCATCTTCAAACGCCTTTTTCCTCCCTCTTGATCAGCGTCTTTTTTTATTGCATTAGCATGAGCTGCATTGCTTCTTTGTCTGCCTCTCTCTCTCTGTCTCTCTCTCGGTCGACCCAGTGGATCTGGGTCAATTGATGAATACAAATGTCACCTAATGTCCCATCAACTAGACAAAAAAGTGGTGAAGAGAGTGAGGGAGGAGGTGATGGAATAAAACGAAAAGAATCCCGCTTCTCCTTTTTTCTGCTGACGTTAGCAGCTTTTAAGCCGCTTTGATTGATACGGCATCAAAAGTTACTTGATTAAACGGCGTTTCACACTGCATAGATTCCTACTTAAAAGTCTCAAGACCTCTAAATTATTTATTGATGTCTGTTCCAATCTACATCTGGCTAAGGAGGACTGTGCTCTGTGGGTGTGTGTGGGGGGTGGGGGGTTAGCGCCTAGAGGAACTTGTTTTCCATGTGCACTTGTTCACCTGCCCGTCTTCTCTAATGGGACTCAGCAGGGAGGGATGAATAGGCCTGAAAGTGGCAACGCGGCGGTGAAATTGCATCGCGGCAGCTCAGCTTGCACGGGCCTCGGCTCTGGCAAAGAAAATCCCACCGCTGTCTTTTCTTTTTCAACTCCCACTCTCACCTAATAGCAGAAGGAAAACAAGGAAAGCATGTGCCGGCACACGTACGGTAATTCAGACAAACAAACTCAAGGGAGAGAGGAAACACACATACACTCACATGAGCGATCAAGTAAAGCACTGAGCCACGTAAGTGAGAAGATATTGGGTAATATCCTTGGCAAGCAGCTCAAGAATCTTTTTAAAGTTCAGCAGCAAAACAAAGCAGTTTCTTATTCTGTTTCCCTCTTTCCCTGGAGTGCACTGCATTTGTGGATGGGGAAATATACAAGTCTGATTTAAGCCAAAGCTATTTGGAGGCATTTAAATCTCACAGTGTCCCAACGATGAAAGGGTTAATAGTAAAACTATTGGTGGAATGATTGACATTTTGTAAAATGAGCATTATTTCTTATAGGCTCAAAACGCAACGGACATAAAATGCTAACGCATCCATGTGGGTCAGTGGCGTAACGAGCCAACACCGGGCCGCTAAGCAGGATTATCAAGGCGGGCCCCCCTACTACAGCACGTGATGACGGCGCAATGTCCACGAGTAGGCTACCATCAATAGGACAGGATAGGATCATAGAGACACAGCATATAAGAGATGAGATGACTGACAAAATCAGGAGTAGCCTACGCGCACAACAACAACAACAACAACAAAAACACTGGTGAATGCGCACCATAACACATGAAAAAACACACAAGGGCAGTCCCTCCAGGATTTCGTGGCCTTTTTTTTAGATTGTTGCAGCCCAAAATGCCTGATTTTGCGATAAAAGTTGCGATGTCTTTTGTATGTTTGTTGCAATGAAGTTGCAGAAGACAGTGAAAGTTGCAAAAAAAAGTTTTTTGTATAGTTCTTTAAAAAAAAAAAAGGAAACTTGTTTTGGGGAGAATAATAATTATTACTATTAATTAATTACTCTGGGCTGAGATTTCCTAGTAAACTTACCAAAAAGGCTCAGGATGCTGCAAATGTTGGTATAATATGAAAATGGCTGGTGGATTTAAGACAAAAAGTAATAATTTATTAAATGAATCAAATTTGAACATATGTGTCAGTGGCTTGTTGATCTTTACATTGTTAGTTCATTTCCTATCCTGGCCTGGGACACACATTCATACGGTTTAATAAAGTACTTATTGGACTTTAACTTAGCATTGCACTTACAATAACGAGTGTAGCTGTCCTCAATTTAGGTCATCTACCTCTACATCCACCGTGTGTGTGTGTGTGTGTGTGTGTCAGTGTGTGTGTGTGTCAGTGTGTGTGTGTGTGTGTGTGTGTGTGTGTGTCAGTGTGTCAGTCAGTCAGTCGGGGGGGGGAACTCAGCAGCCCCGCCCGCTCTAGAGATCAGACAGGATGTAAACAGCAGCAGCTTTCAGTGACTTTAGAGTGAAAACACGTTACAGCCTACATTGATGTTAAAATGTTTACAGGTTGGCAGGACGGTCTGAAATGTTCTGCACGGTCTTTCGTTGTAAGGAAATCGTAGGAAATTCTGCCGAATGCATGTCTTTTCGCCGTTTCCTTCCGCTTTCTTTGTGTTGGAATTTTAAACTCCGGTTCATCTCAGATCTTTGCATGGTAAATTGAGACAGCTAGCTAGACTATCTGTCCAATCAGAATTTTCTTTCGCACGACTACAACAACTTTTGAACGTACACGTTCCACCAAAACAAGTTCCTTCCCGAGGCTATTTTGCAGCGGCTCTATGCGGAGCTCAGCGCCGCCCATGATAATTGTGATTGGTTTAAAGAAATGCCCTTAAACCAGAGCACGTTTTTTCTCCCATCCCGGAATGCTGTGTGGACTAGCCAGACCTTCCTCCGCAGCGCCTTGGAGGATGGTCTGGCAAAGCGAGACTACTACTCAATTAGTGGACTAATTGTTACAGCACTAGTTCACATCAATCAATTAGATTTGTTTGTTGTTGCAAGAATGGGGAACCTCTGCAAATGAGACAGATAACATGTATTGCTTGTGCGTGCATTGCTACACCTGTGCATTGATCCCATTGTATCCAGTGCACAATGCGCACATTCATATCTGCCCCTATCAGCCTGCAAACTCGTACTCGAGTGTCAAGGTGCGTTTGAGTGAAACATGGCCGGGATTGAAACATCACCGCGTCCTTGAGGGCTAAAACATTGGATGGAGGTCTCTGATGTTGGTTGGATGAAGTTAGAGGAAAAGTAGTGAGTTCATTTACTTTGTGTTGTGCAGAGAGCGGGAGGTGGGGGGGTGGGCTTTAGCTCTGGAGGTTGGCCCATGTTTCTCCCTGTACTGTTTATTGAGGGCCTGTCTCAGGGGCCAGCTATTGATTTCTGCCTGGATGAGATGGGATAGCCCTGGAAGACTCCGTGACGGATGGATGAGAAGGAACGGAGGGATAAGTGGAGGAGTGTAGCTCTTGTCCCAATACAGAGGCTGCTTCAATTGTCTATAAATGTTAACTTTGCCTTGACCCCCACTTATTGGTTCCTGTTTAAGAAAAAATAAAATAAAGTATTGCCGATTTTAAGTCTAATTTGTTTGCACCCTGAAAGAGACAAATGCTACTGACTCCAACTTAGATCCTAATCTATTCTTCCATATATCTCCTTTTATTTTATCAGATGTCTTTATCCATCCTATTATTGAGAAAACCTCTATGTTAAGGATGTGTAAAGCTGGCGTAGAGTTGGTTCTTCCATTCTTATACTTGTATCACCTCCTCTTAGGAGCCCTTTTTATGAAGAATTTTAATTTTAACATTTTTACGGTCAGTGCAACTCAGCTTGAGGAATTAGGATAAGTACAAATCCCAAGGATTCAAAACTACATCTGTTTCTTTCACTTGCCTGGATCAGACAAGTCACACATGCAGCAAACTAAATGTAATGGCAAAAAGTGGCAAAAATAAATAAATAATTTAAACATCTGTGCTAGCTACCTAACATCTAAAATACAGTGTGAATGGAGATAATATCTCTTGTTAATTTACCAGTTTACCATACACATGTGACCACTTGTGTAACTTTTCTAGCATTTGACATAGTTAATGATGAGTGATTTTTTTTTTTTTTTTTAAGGACCAAGAGAAAGTGACACTTTGTTTGATTCTGTGCTGCCAATGTAACCGTCAGCCAGTGAGGCTTGTCTTCCGTTGGGAAACAAACTGTAACTTACAGTTCTGCGATTCAGCTGGCACTGTCAGGGAACCACTGTGAACTCATTTGACAACTCCTGACAAAGTGCTCTTGAGCAAAAACATTTAGAACTCTCTAGAACTGCTCAAGTGTCAACAGGAGGGGATTGCAAACGGCTTTCCAAATGTAACTGTGTGAATGAATTCACTTTAAATAATCAATAATAGTCAGTGAAAGAGAGAATGGACATGCAGCAGACCCTGTCGAGGACAAACACAAAACCTACAATTAATACTCAAATGGACTTGTCTTTAGAAACCACTGGTTAGTAAATACTCGGGTATCTTCTGTGTTGGCCCTCTTTCTCCTGTCTCTACTCCTTATTTCCTTTTGACTTCTCCCGTTTTAGATGCTCGGCCTGTGAGGTTGTGTTAAACTGGACACAAATGATACTTTTTTTGGGCCGTCTATCACGAACACACAGTCTTGACTTTATCAAGGTTGTATAGTTGATCGTACCCTGGTTAAGTGCCCAGTGAAAGTCCCAAAGCACACACACATAGACAAACACATACACACCTCCCAGGCCCTCTGTCAACTTAACGGCTGCCGATCAATGGCAGGAGGTCAGCCTGGTGATAGAGAGGCTTGGAGCTGCATGTGTGTGTGTGTGTCTGTATCTGTGTGTCTGTGTTCATTTGTGTGCTTTTACGTGTCTATGTGAGTGTGTGTCCGTCTGATAGAGAGCAGGGCTTAGGACTGCCGAGCGATTGAGGAGGGGTGAAAAAAGTGTCCAAGATTCATTTTTTCTCATCTGGTACAGAGGGAGAGGAGGGGAGGCCGCTGCGTTATTTTTCTTGGCTTTAGCCCTCACGGCTCTAAGTGGGTATTGATCAGGTGCCTTAATGCAAACCTGTCAAATTAATTTTGCAGGGAGAGAAGGCTGTGACTGCTGCGAGATTGCTTCAGCATCAGAGAGGGTGTGGGGTGTGGATGGATGGATAGAGGGATGGATGGAGGGAGGGGGTAAAGGGATGTTAGAGGTGGGGAGCCCATGAATTTTAATCATCATCTAAATAGGAAGCTGGCATTCCAGTCTTTTTTCTTCATTCTTTTTTTCACTCTCCCCCCCCGTGTTCTTACTTCTATATCCTTCTCTCTTTTTCTGCACCCTGTCCTCTGGTACTCCTGCTTTCTTTCTTTTCTTGTTTTTGGTTGAAAACCTGACACAACACGAGACCGTTGCATAGATGCTATATGTGCCTGTAAGCAGCCCAGACAAAGAGACAGTTGGAGCAAGATGGTGGAAACATCCAAATCTCAAACCCAAAACTATGTTGCTATCTGTTGCTATAGGCTGCTGTGTTTTAATCTCGTCTCTATGCTTTTGGTCTCCTGTGACTTATTAATAACCATGTTTACCTTGTCGGTTTATTGATCACCCTTCAGACTAGAGTTGCTCATAAAGGTAATTGGGCACGGCTGTGTTGTGATTTAATCTCTTCTTTATCCTGTCTATCCTAGCTTTGTATGTACTAGTGAAGAAGGGAACACAGACAACTGCTGACATGCACACAAACTCAACATAAAGTGACTTAGATTACCGTTACTGTGTTACTCGTAGCGTTAACAATGGATCAGTTCTATTCCAGTGTGCCAGCATGAACCCTATCAGGGCCCTGAAACTGAAGCAGCTGCATGGTATTCAGCCAGTCATTCATTTCATTATTTAGACTTGTGCTTTTCATACGGTGGCATTTCAAAATGTCTTCTGTTGAAAAGTCAAATGGTCTTGAACTTTGTTTCAGACAGAATACATTGCGGTTACATACTTTGCTCCTTAGACATCCTGGGCCTTCAGGATGCTACAGTGACCATAAAAGACAAATAAATGAAAGCACAAATCTATCTTTTTTTTCACACAGTATATAACACTCCAGTGGTGGTGTTTTACAATCCTGCTGTGAGGTCTCATCTCTTGACCGCTACATCGGATCAGGCTAATCCCTGGCCTTCTCCTTTATCCCGTTAGTTAGTTAACTGTCGGCCAGGGTCTTCTCACACCGGGAAGAATTAAAAAGAGCCATAAGTAAGTTTTACGACGAGGGATAGAGTGGTGTTACGGTGAGCGGGCGAGCCTATCTGCATGTGATCTACTGCAGTCTGCTTTCTCTCGCTCTTGCTTCTCTCTCTTTTTTGTTTATTTGAGAGCTGTAAGTTTTACACAGAAGGCTGTCGCCCCTTTCCATCGATCCTCTCAGCCTTTTAGGTGTGCTTTATGATGCATATAGTACAGAATGAAGACCCACGCTCTCTTATGTCAAACATTCGCACACACAGAGAGAGACACACACACACACACACACACACACACACACAAATGTATGGATGCAAACATGCATGCACAGTCCTGTTTGTATGCATTTGTGGATGTATATAGACACACCAGTCTGTGTAAGACTTACAAGTACTGCATACATTAACGTCTCATACGCACACACACACGAACACACATCTATGGTCAGACTACATCGATACTGGCAGCTGTGGAGGGCTGCACTGCTAACAAATCATTGTAATAACTTTCTCTCTGGAAACAGCAGCATGACAGAATTATAGTGCTAAGTATCTTGTTGATTCAGAATGAGCTTTACAGTGGAGATTTTAAAATGTCTCATATTTTAGATGACATTTTAACTATGTTTTAAATTCCTGTTGATGTTTGTGCATATGAGCTTGTTTAGAGCAACACTCCACATCTCTCCCAAGTCTCTCGTTGCCCATCTGGTCCACAGTCTGGGTCTTAAGTGTTGCCCCAAATCTATACGTGTACTGTGGCATTAGTGTTGTGTAAATTGGGAAATAAAGTGGGGGAAATGTTTCGGCCCACAGCAGCAGCATACATGTGTTTGCATGTCAACGGTTTTTTGTTTATTTTTTTAATTTAGTAGTTTTTGGATACTTATTGAACTCTAAACTGATATTTGCTCTCTTAAAAAAGTTTGGAAAATTGTAGCTATTGCTAGTCCTTTTTACGAGTGAATTGTCATAGTTGTTGTCCATGTGCGCATAAAGGTACTGTAGCTGAACGCATGTTGGAACAGCATACTAACTGTATTTTTACATAAAAGTGCTTTTGTTTAGCTAACAGGAGAAAGACTTTTACTGACTTTCATGAATAATTAGTAAATTCCTTTTTTTTCCCCACAAAAATGGATGTACACTTTTGTGGAAATTCTGGAACAGTTTTACATTTTGGGAAACATACTTCACTTTCTTGCCAAGAGTGAAATGAAAAGATCTACGCCACACTCACGTCTGTCCATTAAGTGTGAAGCTAGAGGTAGTGATTGGCTTAGTTTAGCATAAAGACTGAAAGCAGGGACACAGCTAGCCTGGTTCTGTCCAAGGGTCAAAAATCTGCAGGGACCCTGTTCTCTTCCTGTATTTTCTTTTCATTTTGCTGTGTTCGGGACGTTTCTGGGCGTCAGCCTCTGAGTAGAGTTTAGATTCTCTGCCCGAGCCCGAACCGGACCCACATTTTCCGCCGCTATCCTCGGCCGGGCCGGGCCCTTGATCAAGCATTTGTGTTTTTTTTAATCATTACTTCATTAGCCTTATTCGGTGGGGAGAAAGCTATGCCTCTCCAGCTTCTCCCGTAGCTCTGGGTGTCCTGCACTGACTTGACTGTGAGGTAAACTGTGCTACATGGTGACTCCCCCATCTGCAGCACTGTTGTCGGCCAGTGCGTCAGCATGCAGACCGTGCCAAAGGACAGTATTAATTAGGTGATCGAGACAAGAAAGTCTCCTATATGGTTCCAGGGCTTTGATTATGTTGCTGCCTTGATCTGTTACCCACACTATTCGGCTGAGGGAGCTAGGGTCGAGTTTTTTTTTTTTTTTACGTTTCTTCATTCGGATCCATTTGCGATCCATTCCAGTCTGAATAAACAAACAGCGCAGTTTACATGCTTCGTCCTTGTTGCATTACCGGTATTTATTAAGATAATTCTAAACAGATTTTTGTAGTTCAAACAACTCAGAATTGTAGTGGAGAAAGTCAGTTATAACGGCCCACGTATTAAAACATTGTCGGGTTTAAATCGGGCTCGGGCTCATAATTACAGTTAATGTGTCGGGCCGGGCTTGGACGCAACGTGCACGGGCTCGGGTAGGGTCGGGCTTGATTTTTTGGGCCCGATCTAAGCTCTACCTCTGAGGGCAACTTTGAATGTTGTGTTTTACTATACGCAACTGACAAATCCTACTTATTCTACCTTTTAAGTTTGAATAAATGCAGTTTCAGATAGTGTATTCTTTCTTTCTAGTCATTTGCAGATTTAGATATTGTTCTTTGCATGTGTTAGGGTTAGGGCTAACCCACTTTCTTTGCATTTTTTTTTACTTTTCTTTTTGCCTCTTTAAGCCCTGCCGGCCACATTATACATGTAAACATCGGCAGAAGCAAGTTATTCAATTCACATCAGTGTACCAAAGTGATTCTTGATTTATGCTCCCCAAATAGAAAGCTCATTTCAATATAGATTCCCCATGCAGAGCAGAATTTGCATATTCCTAAAAAACCCAAAACTCAAATCTCTGCTTTTTGATTCTCTCTCCAGGGTTCACACAAACACTGCCTTCATTTGAATGGTAACTCAAATTGTCTCACTAGCTAGCTAGCTGCCACAGCTCTCGAGATGCAAATGTATCAAATAGGTGTGTGTGCGTGCGTGCACATGTTTGTGTGAAATGTATTTTGGTGAGCTGCAGATTGGCTGGCTGGTCTCAACAGAGGTTCCATTACCTCTCAGTGGCTTTCATCTGCTCAACGAGTGAGAAGTCCTCGCATCTGAGGCGAATGAGACACGGTGTAACACACAGACACACAAATGCACAACTAAAGATACAGAGAGAGAGAGAGAGAGAGAGAGAGAGAGAGGGGGGTGGAGAGAGAGAGACAATAACTCAAATAGATTTTATGAAAAAAATACAATAGTTTTCAGCTTGCTTGTTGTGCCGGTGAGTGCACCCTCAAAGCAGATATTTTTTCTTTCCGTCCACCTGAACAGCATCACTGTGTCAGACCAGACACGTTATTGTTCATACACAATTTGACTACTGCAGTTTTGATTGACAGCAATCATAATGCCACAAACAGTGATACACAAGTTGAAGAATACATTTTCAATTGCGAGGCCTTTGATCGATCCATCTTTTTAATGTATTGTTTTGCTCACAAACACCAAAGCAGGGTAAAAGACTGATATAAGATAAAAGAATGGCTGAAAAGCAAAACAAAAAAAATCTTTCTCTTATAGATAAGATTGACATTTCTTTTTACTGTGAAGGTTCATTGTAAAACCAATCAAAAGTGTCTGGAAGCCTTCCATTCAAAATGACCTTTTGAACCCAAAGAGAGATAGAGAATGGGCGTTGGAGAAGCTTCAAGATCTCTTAGTCACTATAGCTATGGCAGGATGTTGGAATACAATCTTCCTCTCTGAATGACTTTATAAGGTTTGGCTCACATACAGTATGAACACAGCAGGTACCTAAAGAAAAGCTTGTGAGGACTCTAAATACATATACTGTAGTTACGATAAACTAGTTAAGCAACACATCAAGCTCCTGACTCAGTTTTCCTCATCAACATTGCAGCACTCTGAAGCTTTATGTATCATCAGACAATGAATTCATGTCCTAAAAGTAACTCTGAAATCCCCACTGTGTGTGTGTGTGTGTGTGTGTGTGTGTGTGTGTGTGTGTGTGTGTGTGTGTGACAGATGACGTGTACCGGGAAGGCAGATGCAGACTGTCACTAAGCAGGAAATTCACAGACTGACAGGACTGATTGTGTTTAGTTATGACTGTGACACACACAGAAGCAAACACTTCTGGCAGTCTGGAAGTTTTGCAAATTGTTCTTAAACCAACTTTGTATACGTTGTTTTTGGGAAAGGAAATGCGTGCAGGATATTTGAGGACCATCTGTATGGATCTCTTATTAGTACTGTCAGTTCCTGACAGCTGTGTGTGTGTGTGTTTGGTTTATATCTTGAAGAGGAAGCAAAGCTTGAAACTTTGTGGAAACTTAGATTAAAAAAAAGTAGCAGCACAGTGCTTGAATTACATGGAACAAAAGAAAGAAACAAAGAAAACAGAACATCTGAATTTGGACAATGGGCCAAAAAACTTGAAAATGATTTAAATTTGTTCTCAGAACCAATAAGTGGATGAAATAAATAGAGTAATCGGGAGCTGACAAGTTCAAGTTTAAAGTGATATCAGAATCTAACCAATTTGATGTTCTGGAAATTAGATGACGTACAAAGCAACATAACATACAATGCTATACCACCACGAAAGGCGTGTACCACCAAATAACAAAAACAGACTTCTAGCTTCGCTAGTTTTCAATGGTAGTTTGTTTTACATACTGTCACTCAACCTGGCTCATTTTTCTCAATATCAGCAATTCTTTCTGTGTATGACGACACTGGCAATGTAAAAACATTACAATGACATGATAATGGTTATGTTTTTTCCTTTTTATTCAAATGACAAACTCTGACTTGAAAACAGTGACAAAAAGAGAGCTCAGTTTCTTCCGGCCTTGATACATTTGGGTTTTCTATAAAAAAAAAAAGAAAAAAGTCCACAGTGTATGAACAAAAAAAAAGAAAAAAAAACATGCCAGCAAGCTTTGCTAAAGTCTGCATCAAGAAGGAGGTGGTGTTTTGTCCATTTCTTGCATTTTTTTATTATTATTATCTAGACTGTTGTAAACTGTCAAATGAATGGGACGTACTTTCAAATAATCTGTAAAAATAATGGGCATATACAGTATGGATGGACAAAAGATAAAGGAGTGGAGCTTGAATTGTGTGTGTGTGTGTGTGTGTGTGTGTGTGTGTGTGTGTGTGTGTGTCTCCTGTCAGTCCTCATATCCATCAATAGCTGCATCCCATTCACAGCAACATGACAGAGACGTAAAGCAATCTGCCTGACCAAAAGCATTTAATTTTGAAATGGCTGCCCAATGAATCCCCATTCAGATAAACAGGGAGCGACACACACACACCATATGCACACAAATGATTTAGCATGCATGCACGTATACAAGCACACATATAGCATTTTGTCGTCTCCCCCCCATCTATTACCTCAACCTACCCCCCACACACACAGCCTCCGGGGAAAAGAGGAAATGTCTTTTTTTAAGGATTGAATACAGCGGGATGAGCTTCGCCACTTTAACCTTACATATGCAAAATCCGGCGCTGTGTATTCCGGTAGAGCGACACAAAACGGGCGCTACAATCAAAAATGTCATTTCCCTGCCAGCGAGACAACCTTGACTCTCATCTGCCGAGAACAAAATGCTCTCACTCCCACTTTCATCACCAATATGAGTATTTAAAATGAAAAATATGATATTAGAAGATTAAGAAAAAAAAGAAATGTAATTTTACTGTATGATTTTTTTTTTTTTATTTATTTTTTTTTGGTCAGTCTTTCATTTTGGGGATTTTAAAATGCTGCGTAATCATCATGGGAACCACCGAAATCTCCCATCACACCATCTACATGAGGAGATATGCTGCCCATGTATACTGCTGTTTTAATGTTTATTTCAGCAGTCAGTACTTTTTATGGACATTACATTTACTTATATTCAGTCACTGGAGCTTTACCATAACCAACGCATGCTGATTTGGAATTGTCACCCAATAATGCAAAGCATTTCAGTAGCATAAGAGAATTTAATAATGCAGGCTTTTCTCGAGAATCGAGAATTGGGTTTTTGAATCGAGAACTGATTCTGAATCAAAGTAGTGACATCAAGAACCAAAATCTAACCTAAGGATTCCCACCCTTAGTAACGTGCGTAACTTAGTGCGTGTGAGTGTTTTGTAATACGAGGGGGAAATGTCCCTGATCAAAATATTGGCATGTTAAAATGCACAAAGGACTTTTTCTCTTTGCACCTTCTCTGCCTGCTCTTCTCCTTTTCATTTTTCTCTCTAAAAATCTCACACTCACATGTTCACAAACATACTCTCTCTTTCTCACACACACACACGCACACGCGCACACACACAAACCACAAATGCATATCTGTCCCTCCTCTCCACATGAAACAGTTGGGGCCCACGCAGTCCCCTCTGGACACTTCAGTCTCTTCCCTCTATCTCTTAAAGAAGAGTAACAAGATTGAGAGTCATTTTGTGTTGCCGATCTACATCGCACAGAAAGAGAAGGAGAGGCAGAGACTGCCATAACTCTGTCTGATAAACAAGCTACTGCTGAGTTCAAGTGACTTTTGTTTAAGCCCCGATTTGCTTGTAATTGGACCGTGTCAGTCAAACTAAGCACAGAACATAATGTTTCGCACCAAAGAAGCAAAAAAATAGCAAAGCAAATCTTTATGTTGCACATCTTATTCCAGGAGAATGAAATAAATAAAAATAAAAAAGACCTTACCAGGTTTTCGAAAAATGTATATTGGATAAACTGGCCAGAAAGGTACCGTGGAGCAAGTATATGTGACGAGTAGTAGAAGATTGTAAACGTTTTGGAAGCCAATGGTGAAATATGAGAATAGGTGTGATGGGATCAAATTAGCTTTTTCTGGTTAGGACTCTGGCAGCAGCCCTTTACACTAGCTGTCGTTGGCCAGCGTGTAGTCTTTTTAGGTATAGACCTGTTAGCACTGCAATAACAACTATAAGTTGCATGTATACATTTTTCAGCATGTACCTGAGACAAGGCACCTCTTACTCTTGATGTATTTTTTTTAAGATAGAAAAAGAGAGACAACAGAAGTACTATCACACTTTTACATATAATTATGTAATTATTTAATCTTGTAATAAAACAGAACATCATTAAAAGGCACGATAGCTCAGGAACTCAATTCCAATATTAGCGCCTATTCTGAAGCAGGGAACAGGGAGAAAGCTCATCAGATTATCAGATGGAAATGGTATAGGCATACATTGAGGCAACACACTCATACACACTTAACATGTGCATGAAAACACAGCCACAGAAACACACACACACACACACACACACACACACACACACACACACACACACACACACAAAATACAGTGCCACATAATTGAATTTGCAGCATGCTCTTCTGTTGTACCTGAAAATATCACTATTGCCTGAAAACTGTTGTTACCTCTAGCCAGATGATGTTAGCTTTTAGCAGCATTGTGTTGCAGACAATGAGGCCACTACTGCTGCTAGCATCAGGTGTGTGTGCCTGATATCCAATACTGAGATCAAAAGAAGTATTTCTGTGTGTCTTAATTGAATTGAGAAGCATCTGCAACGGGATTGAATCTCAACTTTGAGTGCGTGTGTGTGTGTGTGTGTGTGTGTGTGTGTGTGTCCGTGCTGTAATTTGTGGATTAGGTGATTGGTTGGTGGGTGGATGGGTGGGTTCGAGTGCGTTTGAATGTGTGCATATGTCTGCCTGTTAATTGAATTGGGTGTTCTTAAAGGTCTAAGAGGTGTGTGTAACAGAGTGTGTTCTTACAGTACACCTGTGGCAGCGAGGAGGCGGCTGATTGTGTGTACAGGTGCTGGAGTGTGTTTGATGTGAAGTATCCACAGCTCACAAGAATCAGCAACACTGGCAGCGACACATGCTTCATCACAAACGAGAGAGAGAGAGACAGAGAGACACACAGGGAGAGAGAGAGAGAGAGAGAGACAGAGAGACACACAGAGACACACACACACAGAGAGAGAGAGAGAGACACACACAGAGACAGAGAGAGATTCAAATCAAGATAAACAAATCACATACGTAATACATCCGCAGGGTTAAGGAAGTACTAAGGGCACAACATAAATAGTAATAACTAATAAATATAGTAATAAAAGTACTTGTCAATCAAAATATCCAACAATCAACTTAACAAAATCGCACGAGTGCAGTTCTGAAATAGTTTCTTGGTTTCTTCAATCAATATTTTCAAGCCTCAATTTTGTGTGCTTGACTTTTGCAAATCTAGGTATGCAGACTTGAAGAGTTAAGATAAATATTCGGCCAATCATAAATATGATTTGTGCGTTATGAATGATCTGACCGAGTCCGTTCCATGTCCGGGGCCAGTTGGTGTTGACAGTCGGCAGATAAAATCAGTGTGTTGAAAGATTCCTGAATAATTATTGCTTTCTGTCTGTTTTATAGCACATGTTTGTTTCACCTGTCATAACTCTTCTTTTGATGATGGAGGGCTTTAAAAGATTTGGTCTGAGAAGGATTTTCGAGGGTGTTTTAAAAGGGGCTTGACGCCACTAAGTAGGGCTGCTAACTGTGCTATCCCACAATGCAATGTCCCAAATCCAGGAGACTTTGAACACCCATACATGTAGGGCAGGGGGAAATGAGGGGGGCATGAAATAAAAGGCTATTAACAGAGAGATGAGGGATATAAGAGAGTTATACCGGTTTGTCTCTTCCCTCTCTGCTCTCCGTCTATCCCTCAATCTCAATCCATCTCTCTCTCAATTAGAAAATGAAAACTATTACTAAACTATTATCTTAAGAGGGGAGAGATTACTCTCTGACTGATGTGCATCATAGGGTAATTCACAACAAAATTCCCCACTTTTTGACTTTTACCATAATTAAGAAAATTCAATTCACTTATGACTTTTAAACCATCTTATAGATCTTCAGCTTTGTGCAGTTAAGTTCTCTACTTTTGGAGAGAAATGCTTTGCTGATTTAACTTCTACAACGAAGATAAAGCCGTGGAGTGCATTATTGTTAAAAGCTATAGTGCATTAATGGTATAAGGTTTGGCCTTAACCATGTGGGACGCAAACTGATGCTTTTTCCCACAATGCTTCTCCAAGCCGCGAGTGTAAAATGTAAGTTCTGGGATTTGCAGGTACAACTTTTGACAATTTTTACAGCTAGTATTTCCCTGTTTTTATAGTCAAGTCAGTGGGTATCGCTGGGAGTTTATTTCATTGGTGTATACTGATGAATACAAGCACACATGGACTATTTCCTTTTGTGTTTCCTACTTCTTCTGTTGCACATCTTCCACAAGACAAACACGCTATAATTTAAACCTGTCAGCTGCACTGAGGAGGAGAAATAAACTTTTCTTTTCTTCTTTTGAATTAATAAATGAAAAGTGTGTGTGTGTGTGTGTGTGTGTGTGTGTGTGTGTGTGTGTGTGTGTGTGTGTGTGTGTGTGAGTGAGAGAGATGATGGGTGATGGAGGGGCTCCATGCTCCATAGGGGGGCAAATGGAACATAAGGAGCACCAGATCTCTCTCTCTCTCACACACACACACACACACACACACACACACACACACACACACACACACACACAATGCATGGTTGTACTTCTATACTTGTGAGGTCCTTCATTGACATGGCACATTCTCTGTCCCGGCCTGAGGCTGCTGATTGATCCATTCACAACATTTTGTAAATAGCCCTGAACCTGTAAGGGTGGGCTACCATTTTTTTTTTGGTTTTGCTTTATGAGTTAGGTTTAGTAAACGTTGTTTTGTTATTTCACCTAGGTTTGCACTTTTGTGTCTTGTCTTTTGTGTGTCATTTTGGCCTTGCTACTTTATTTAATTTATCGTAACTATTCCATATTTTTGCACTAATAAATTATTTCACTTTAATGTTGCGCTTTGTGAGTTTGTCCCAAGAAGAATGACATTAGTCGTTTCAGAAAATGGCCAAGGATTACATGTTTAGGTTCAAGTAACAAAGCCCTCCAGTGGATGTATGAATTATTTAGCCACACGGTTTGCAGAATAAGAAGGTTAAATTGGATAGTTGGGTAAACACAACATCCAATTTTGGAACATCTGTTCATTTTCCATTTCCTACCAACAGTCAACGTTGTTGTTTTTTTTAAGCATGACTGCAGTCCCATTGTAACCTGATTGAGATTATTATTGTAATCATGATTACAAAGCTTCCCTGAATTTAATGAATTTAGTACACATTTGAACCAATGCCATGATATTTTCCTAACCAAGTTCATTGTGTGCCGTGGCGAAGTTTAGACAGATTTATTTTTGAAATAGTTATTTGTAACAGTTTTGATAGGCGCTGACAAATCATGTCATGATCAGAAAACCCTTATATGTGTCATTTTGGAGAACAGTACTTTGCAAACAGCTGATTTAGTTGTTTCATTTGGAGAACCTTCTGTGTCTTTTTCTTTTTCAAAAATCTGTACAGGAACGTTTTACTGTGTTGTGTGAGAGGAGAGAAGAGAGAACATTTTGTAAATGTATGAATTATACTGACGAAAAAGTCAGATGAGGAACAAGAAAGCAAAGAACTAGAGAGTGTGTGTGTGTGTGTGTGTGTGTGTGTGTGTGTGTGTGTGTGTGTGAGAGAGAGAGGTGGTCAGAAGTGGTTAGAGGAACAATGGCTTCTTCATCCCCAGAGGGTGAAGGAGCCAATGATAGCCTTTCTGCTGCTGCTTAGCTGATAACACATAGTACCTCCACCTAATGTTCTCTCTCTGCTCTCTCCCACTTTCTCCCTCGCCATCTCACTTCACTATCAACACTCGCTCGCTTACTTTCTCTCCCTTCCCTCTACTTATCTGTCTCGCTCTCCATTTATTTCCCCCCGGCCCTCTCTCTGTCTCTCTGCTGCTCTTGTCTGCAGGAATGAATCAGACGTAAGAGACCAAACAAGATTTTCAACCCATTGCTTTTGATTAAGTGACTTAACACAGAGGTCTGCGGCCCGGCAATATCACTAATGGTCCGAAGAAAGAGAGATAGTGTTTGGGGGAAACGTAGAGAGACACAGAGGGAGGGCGAGAGAGAGAGAGAGCGAGAGAGAGAGAGAGAGAGAGAGAGAGAGGGAGAGAGACATGGGCTTAGTCTCCCCCAAGTAGTACCATTATCCCCCGCTAAAGGAGAAAGTGATTATGAACTTAAAAGGAGCTTTGCGCTCCTAGCTTTCTCCACAGCAAGTTTAGTTGGAGAATTACGATTAAGCCGGATTTAGATTCACGCAAATGCCTTTTTTAACAGAGGAGGCAGAAGGGGAGAGGAGAAGCCCCTTGTATTGCAGGGTGAGCGTATAATGACGAACAATAGTGGCACCATGCTGTCAGCACGCAGCACACAGCTGTGTATGATTTTGAAAAATGACTAATTTTCACTAATAATGATCAAGTGCTGGAATTTGCTTCCAAATGGCTGGTAGGTGTTATCAGAAATCACCTGGCAGGCGCCTTTATTTTGTTAATCTGTATTGTTTTTACTTTGTAAGTCAGCCAAAGAAGTACATGTGTTTATGAAAATAAAACTATTATTTCTTGTATTTTCATTCGTTCTGCTGTTTACAGGAACCCAGTGAGGAAGCTCATAAACAGATGAGCATTTCTAAATTCCCCGTTTGGGCTTTACAAGCAGATATTTAATTCTACAAATGTTGCTTTTATGGAAATGCAAAACATATGTCGCTACTTATCTGATTTTCTGCAGGATGTCAAAACAATTTGGGATATGATCTCCGCGATGACAGGATGTACTTAAGACCCCAAACCCCTGCCCCCAAAAAAACATGGAAAATACATTTTTATAATAGTAGCTTGTTTGCTGGAGATTGTTTTTGGATGATTATTTCCAAACCAGGAATGTTGAATTGTGATGGCGTAAACACGTGCAAAACTTGCATGTTTTTGTTGCGTTATCTGTTAAAGGCTTAGCTTGGTGTAATAATTCATCAGAGTAATAATAATTGCTTTGTTTCACCCTCTAAAATAGTTTTCTAAGTTGTAACCCTTAAGTTGGCATTTAACTGGTACTCTGCTAGGACAAAAAGCTTCAGTTTGTATGTCGCTGTCATAACAATCAACCTGAAATAAGATGAAAAGTAATGCAGTTCCAGAATCACCCATGGTAGGGAGAAACCAGACATGTCTTAGGCCTCACTGGCAGTGTCGAGGGACAAAAATGTCAGATTTGAGGATGTGATGAGGTTTCTAAAGACCATTACAGGATTTTGGCTGCTGTGAATTGCATCGCTTAAATGAGGCAACATACTGAAAATGAATTTAGTTGCCTAAATTTCACTGTTATTGCTTTGTGCACCAGTCACAGTTTCCAAGAAAATAAGTATTCTCCCGGTGAAGTATGTGCATGAGTGCGTTGTGAAGGAGAAGTGTGCGTTCAGGTGCTTGCGCATGAGCTTCCCACCTGCATGTATGTTTGTGTACATGCGAGGTTATGTGTGCGAGTGTGTGTGTTCCTCTCTGCACATTAGCGGTAATTATAGTCAGTAATAACCCTAACGAGGAGAGAGGGACGGGCTGCGTTCAGAGCAGCAATTACAAGTTAATCAGCTACCATGTTGTTGGGAGTAATTAGGCAACGCTGTGAAGAGGATTTAGATCTCAGATATTTACTGCTGCAGAGTGGGAGAGGGTGTGTTTTGTGTGTGTGTGTGTGTGTGTGTGTGTGTGTGTGTGTGTGTGTGTGTGAGAAGGAGGGATAGATGGAGTGTGTAAGATTTGCTGCAGTCTGGAGACTTTAGAAAGGATTTGTTTAAAATGATTTTCCCTTCTGCTCCTTCGTCTACAGTCCATACTGCTGTTTGAGCTTTGTTTTACTGCAGTGTGACCCAACATTTTGTTAGTTTGTTTCTAAATGAACGAAATCATTTAATGGATGGGACGTCATAGAAATCCACCCACATTTTTTTTTTTTTTGTCCCTCCTTTTGGATGTCATCCCTGCTGGTGACCTGTTCAGTGGATTATAAGAAAGTCTGCTTTTTGTTTGTAGGAGCCATTGCAAATTTTGGGAAACGCACCAGCTGTCCACCAGAGTCTGGTAGTGCTGACAGTAGTTTGACTTGACCGTTGCATATATGCAGACTTTGCTTCAAGCAACCCAACAACAACAACAACAACAACAACCATGGCAAGGCAATCTTCATTCATCAATCTCAATATTTTGAAAGAGAATGAACAGCATTTGGCTGTTTGAATGGTCATATGCAAACAGAGGTGACAGGGGCTGGACAGTGTCAGGCCACCTGGAAACAGCGCAGCAGTGCTGTACACTGCCGTGTCAAGCTAATTAGGTGTTAACGTGTTTCGGCGTTGATCGTGTGTCTGAGGCCTTTAATTGTTTGACTGGGAGGAGGAAGCCGCGATTCAGCTCCCTGCCAAGTGCCATTTAGGCTGAGGTGCTAATGGCAGGGGTCTGACACTGATACACACACTTTAATTGTATGTTGTGTTAATGAGACACAGAGGAGGGGTGAGAGGGAGAGAGAGACAGACAGAAAGAGACAGACAGGGATCAGCCAATGACCTGTGTGATGCAGAGAGACTGCTCTGACAGCTCATTGCCCAGTACTGTCAACCCTGCTGTGTGTGTGTGTGTGTGTGTGTGTGTGTACGTACTTATACACTTATGGAGATAAACATATTCTAAAATGCATGATTAGCTAATAACGCACTTTGAAATGATGCATCAAATTACCATATTGAATATGATTGTGTGTAAGCTTTCATTCATTTATATTTAATTCCAAAATCTGTTAACATGTGACGTTTTCATGACATGCGTACTGAGATAGCAGTGTGGACAACATTTCTGTTGTGATAATTATTTTGAATGTAATTAAATAAAAGAGACTGCATTATGACTATTATAATTGTTTCAAAATAACATGGTCAAATAGGAATAATCATTTGTATCACCCTTCCACCAATCAACATTTGCAACACTAAAAATAAATTAATGAAAAATGTGGCACCAGGCAGAAGTGTCAGATATTTTATGAAATCCAGAAGAGGTTTCCAAATTGTAGAAAGCCCGTTGTAGATTATCTTATTTTCTCAAGCTTGATACATTGCAGTACTTCCTTAATCCAACCTTTAAATTGAGGAGGGGGAAGCATGTTTCCATTTCAAGATAATAAGTGGGGCCCAAACTAGGGGTGGCGATACTATGGGGAACACAGTATCGCAATATTTTCTGTGGCAATACTGCATCCATACACGGACGCCAACTATCGATCTTTTATTATATAAATTGCACATGAGAACTTCATATTTTGGTGCTAGAATAATCATAGATCAATAGAGTTCTTTTGTGATTGTTGCGGGCAAAAATCCTTGATTATGCGGCACGTTTTCTTAAAAAGTGCGATGGAATATGCGGGATATTTATGCAATTTTATGCGATGAAATAGCGGGAACTTGCAAAAATTGCGGGAACTCGCGTTTTTCTGGAGGGACTGAATAATAAAATCAACTGGGTTTTTTTTTCAGTCCACTACGACAAACACAAAAATGGATCTTTTTAAATAAAACGGATGTTGACAAAGTTTTCCTTTGGGGACATAATTTGAAGTTGGAAAAAAAGTAATAAAGTGCAATATATCGCAACATTGCAATAATATTGTACCATGACAAAAGTATCGTGATAATATCATATCGTGGGGCCTCGGGTGATTCCCACCCCTAGTCCAAACCATGGGACTGGTGGATGAGCCCTTGCATCACTGGTATTAGAAAAGCGTTTTTGCTAATTTGTCATTAATAAAACCCAATTAGCATTTTAAAGTGAAGTCAAACATGTCCTGCGTATTTAGAAGAGTGCAAGTCAAGCATACTGTACGTATGTTGTTCTGAGACTTGATTACATTTTTAAGACTTTTCTATAATTGTCAAAGGACGTGCATTTTCTCGTTAAACTTAAACCAGTTACCGTCGTGCAATTAGACTAGATAAATGTGACGCAAGATCTGTAAATGTATTTTGCTAGTGTGAAATGATTGTATGGAGGGACTCTTTATTGCAATATTGAATAATCTCCCCACCCTAAGAAGTTGACGTCTACCATTAAAGGTGACCAATGATCAGCTTTGCTTTTATACAAGCAATCGTTTTTTTTATTTAGTGTCAACTTTTTCTAATTTGTACTGGCATATATATTTTTATTTTTAAGTGTGCATGTATATATTTGTATGTGTGTGTTTATGTGTGAGCTGGTAACACAATTAATCTGTCACGTTGTGTGCTATCAGAGAAAACCAATTGTTTGTGTGTGTGTGTGTGTGTGTGTGTCAGGGTAAATGATAGAGGAGGGTTGGATTGACCTCCTAATTACTGCAGCGGTGATGGGAGGAGAGACATGAGGCCAGAGGTTAATAGCTGAGTTGTCGGACAAGAAGGCTGAGCAGGGGAGAGGGGAGGCGGAAGGGAGGGGGTGGCCAGATGAGCAGGAGACGAGGAGGAGGTAAGCACAGTAGAAGACAGGATGAAAGAGGTTGGTGGGAGGATATGGCAAAGGAAAGGAAGAGGACAGATGTGAGTGTGGATACCATGAGAAAATGCAGCGTAAAGGCAGGAGAAAAGAGTAGCAAGGTGTAAGGAAGATGAGTAGGATGGAGACAGGGTTATCGTGGTGAGAAAACGTTTCTCACACTTGCTTTTTAGAAATTGCAAGAAGTTGAGTTTATTAAACAAAATATGCTTTTAGGGGGAATGAACCACCATCAATCCATCAGTTGCCTTAAAAAACAACCCATATTATTGTTTTCTGATCTGGTGCCCCTGTGGTTAATGATTGGTTAAGCTTAAGCAAAGATTGTGGTTGAAACAAACATTGCTGGCTGATAGGGAATAGGATGCAAACAATTTCCAGTGTCCAAGTTGAATTTTCTGTAACTGTCCACTCTGACCTAGCCTGGCTCTGCCCTCCTACGTACAATTTTCATTTTCCTTCAGTACTACGTCTGCGGTATATTCACGGGTTTTCTCCGGCCAAATCATTACCGGTCCAATCAGCGAACCGAGGGGGTGGCTGAGAACAATGACGTTGAGGTTAGTTAGGCTAGTTTGAGTTGTAGGCAGAGAAAGATGTGAGCGAAGCCATTCAGTCCGTTGTGGCAACGCTGCCGAATATCCAGAAGTTTTGCTGGTGGCCATGATGTTGTGACCCTCCTTCCGATAGGGGTTCAGGAAAAGTTTGATTTTCCAGCTCGCTCAGTTAGTGGTGAAGGAGTTGGCTAAGGTGAACGCTAGCGATGCTAAGCCGACGTTACGACCAAACGTTAGCGATTGGTTATGGCAGATCCAGAGTGGCTCTGGGCAGATCCAATAGTTTTAAACTTCAACAGAGTACCCGCCTTCAAGGAAGTTAACACTTGGAGAGAGTGGCCAGACTCTCTGTACAAATGAAATGTACAAGAGTCTGATAGGACCTAGGCTAACTCTGACCTCCACCCTAAGCTGGAATCCAGACTGAAAACAGTCCTGCGTTAAAACAAAGCAGGGTGCTGTATTGGTGAGGGTGTGTTGTTAATGGTTAGACAAAAAAATGCAATTCAGGAAGTCCAGTTGGAATAACAGATGAATAACGGTTTAAAATGCTTACAGGCTCTGGAAAGTTATCACAGCGACAACTGCTTATCTTTCATCACCACGATTGCAAGCTGAACAGTAGAAATATGTATGTCATATACTAATTAATCTGCCAGGAATGTGCACTCGTATTTGATTTGCCAATGCAGCACCTTGCCGTATGACACCGTGTTGCAGGAAAAAGTTTACCTACGTTCAACTCATTTGCTTATTTGCTGGATGACCCCGAGTTGTTTTGTCGAAGCCCCGTGCGTTGGCACCTTCACTGCGCTGACGGACTGGTTCCATTCAAATCAGTGAGAGGGCTGCATTTTTTTCACACAGGGCTAATGTCAGTCTGAATGCAGCCTAAGAGTTTTTGCGACACTGTAACAGGGGTGTGACGAGACGACTTGTCACTCGTCATGACATTAGTTGCATGAGTCAGGCCTTGGGAGAAGAGTTGACCATACGTGTAGTTGTGAAACCACTGTTCATTCTCATGCTGTTGTTGAGAATATCTTTATCTAGGCCATGTTACCAGAGCAAACATTTTAGTTAACCGCCGGTGAATACAAAAAAAAATCACAATTAATTTAGACAAGGCCCCTCCAAAATAAAAGCAATTTTCCCTCTGTGTGCGTCTGGTACAGTTTGTCTGTTGCCTGGAGCGGCGAGAGGTGATTAGAGTGCCTGAGAAAGGGGGTTAGAAGACAGAACCTCATCAGGAATATGGAACGGCTCTTGCAGACAGCCCGAGACACACCAAGTGACACCCATAACCCAATTAAAACAGGAGCAAATGCAAAAGAGAGAATGGGCATTGGCTAGAGAGTAAATCTGTTTAGAGGTTGGCGGGTGAGGGGTGGGGGAGAAAAATCACTCACAAAGATTCAGATGTTACTTTCTGACAGTTTGTGGATATTTCTGTAGAGGAATCTGTTGAGCTCAGTCTGATTCTCAAAGAACGTGGCATGTGCAGATAGGTGTCAAACCAACATAAACCTCATAAGAGTCTCTGGAACCTTCTCTATTCTGCCATAGGTGTTAAATTGATTCCCATCATCTTCATTCTCATTAAACCATACAGTGACCCCTCGTGTCCTTTATCAAAGCATCTGCTTTTGATATGGCACTCACTTAATCAGGTCCATCTGTACATCAGGTATGACATGTAGTAAATCAAGTCTAAATGTATTAGTTCAAATATAGTCTATAAACAGATATCTGCATTCATATGCATTTTTTTTTTAAATGTATTTGCATCCATTTGCAGATGTCTGTTTATAGAGACGTCATCCAACTCCATTCTCATTCAAGTATTGGCCGTACATCAGTTATCCAGATATTTGCTGGCTACACCAGAATCCCAGAAACATTGGCCGTTGCCCTCAGAGGCTAAATCGTCGTCAGACCGATAGCTGATAGGTTCCCGAGATTGTTTTGAGGATCTGGATCTAATTGCCACAATTTTGCGTGCCTTGTTAACATGGTGCTTGAACGACTGAAAATCTTCATAAACCAAATCAGGTCTAATTATCCCAAAGGATGAGGTGAATTTTTGCATTTCATTTGTATGTACATTATAAGAAATACTTTTATTTTAGAGTGATAGGCTACATAAATATTGCAAACATTGTAACCTTACAAAGAGAATCAAGTACGTAAGTAAACACTGCAATTACATCAACAATCAGCAGATTGTTTGCAGGCCCGTGGCCCTATTTTAATGATCTAAGTGCACGGCGTGAAGCGGCTAGCGCCAGTACGTTTAGGGCATGTACGAGTCCACTTTTGCTAGTTTAACGGCAGAAAAAAAGGATACGTGCGCCAGGCGCATGGTTCAAAAGGGTTGTACTTAGTGTCTTAATTAATCAACGGTTTGTTTTGGGCGTAATATCCAATAAACCAATCAGTGTAATCTCCCATTCCCTTTAAACGTCAGGCGGGTCCGACCTTGGCGCATTGCTATTATGATGGCGGATTTGTTAAGCAGGAAGGAGAGATTTTCAGGAGAAGAAACGGATCTGCTCGAGCGTGACGTGAAAGCGCGCGAGCAGATCATATCATAATACTATTTCACGCGCTGTGCCTGAGCCTAGGCATATTTTACTAATGCGCTGTTAAAATAACAATGAAATGCTGCGTTATTGACTTTTAACCAGGTTTTTGTTGGTCAATGGCGCGATCACTTTCAGCTGCCTCAAGATAGCAATACGCCAGGAATGCACCTGAACACACCTCCCTGTAAGATCAGCACACCCATGGGCGCACAGATGGGCGCAGGTGCATTTGCTATTTAAACGATGCGGGCGCTGGACTGGAAATTGACAACTGCGTCGGTCTTAAACTAGCAAAGACACTTGCGTCGGGCTTTGCGCTGTGCTGCGCCCTGTACAAGATAGGGCCTCTGGCTGGAGAATTGGGGAGTTGAGTGCCTTGCTCAAGGGCTTGCCGCTACCTTGTGATTGTAGAAAATTCCCTAAGGAATAATATAATCTGGCTTTAAAAATGGCTTTAAGTTTTACAGTTTTCAAAAAGTACATATTGGTGTATTTGTTTGTTTGCCATTAATGTGTAAAAATGAGGCAAAGAACCTGGGTATCTTGCAGCAGGAGAAACATGGTTATATGAAATCAATTAAAACATTTTTAAGTTAACATTGAACATTTTCAAATTGGTGAAGAAGTGGAGAACAATGATACATAAATGAATAAATAAAATGGACATTTCATATTGTATAACATTTAGAAAATGTCAGCAGTTTACATATGAAACATTTTATGAGAAATGTTCTACTTTTTAAAGTTCTCGGTTCAATAAACAATAACATTAATAACTTGATGATGCTGTTCTGCTTATCTGTATTGCAGTTTCCATTATAGTTACAAAGCGAGCTAAAATACGTTTTAGTAAGATAAACAGTTAAAAAAAAGACTCTGCCAGATATAATTATAATTGAAACCAAAGAATATATCCTATAAAGTGGGAATAAAATTGGTCAAAACTAATTAAATCTTTGTCAGTCTATGCTCCTTAGGCAGGGTGCTCCAAAACACTTTATCTTTTAAAACAACCAAAATAACAATTTAGTTTTGCCCTGGGACAACGGCTCATAAAAAGATAGCAGTAGACATGATTGGGATCCGTACAGGAAACGGGGCCTCGCTGCTTGTTTCAGGTCTCGGCCTGCAGTCTGAGAGAGAAGTGAAGTGAGAGCTTTGAGAGTCTGATTGTAAACATTATGGAAACACTGATGGTGCTGTTCCTGTTTGTAATTAATTACCATGATTGATTCCGACTGCAGCATGCTTTTGAGTGGCATTTCATCATGATGTTCTTTAGTTAATACCCCCACTCCCCGCTAATAAGGCAACAATTAAAGCAGTCATTTGCATCTAACATTATACCCTCTATTAGCTAGTGAGGGAAAATGTAGCTGAAGGGGGCAGAGGTTGCTGAGTAAAGACACAAAACAAAACTTGTGTGTGTGCTACTTGTACTTTCTCAAATGCAGCTGCATATACAACATAACCTTACGCACGCACGCACACACACACACACACAAGGGAACAGGCAGTCTTGTGCACACGCTCACACGACTTACACGTTTGCCTCTGCACTGCCCAACTGATTTATGGGAAATGTGACTGCCAGTTCCATGACCCTGCGACGGTACTCCATGTCCGACCCTTGGTACCTTGACACACATATACACTTTTTCTCACACTAACACATGCACACACACACACACACACACACACACACACAAGCAGGCACCCAGCCATCACTCGTAGGAATATGAGTTGCCACGCCAAAGACCGGGGGGGTCCACGGGCTGTCCTTGGGGCTGATTGGCTGAGAGTTGTCAAACGATCACGGCTGCGGCGAGCAGGGGGCCTCTCTCCCCCCTAAAATCAATTTCAATCAACGTGGAGACGCAATATTATCAAATGTCAAGTCCACTGCGGCCCTCAGTAAAAAATTATTCCTGACAGCCACTTGGCGACTTAATTAAGTGCAAAAAAAACCTGGAGGAGACTGGTGAAAAGGAGGAGGGTGAGGAGGGGTTAGTGGGGGGAATTAAGAGTCAAAATACTTCAATTGGTCAGTTGGTCTTTTTGTTTGGTTGACTGGTCGTATTGACAAGGCCTTAGAATGATAGCCTCACAGGGGAGCAGTCAGGGAGGGATGGAGGGAGGGGGGAGGATGAGGGAGGGAGAGGGAGGAAAGGAAGGGGGTGTGTAGTAAAAGGGGAGGAATATAGGGGAGAATCGTGAAAGACAAGGAGGAGACAGCAAGGTAAGACTGGAAGGAGGCATGGATGCATGTGTGTAGGCAGGGAAAGATGGACAGGGTGAGTATAGAGGGTAAGAAGAAAAAGGAGAAAAAAGGAGAGGGGGGAGGATGCACAAAGTTGGGGATGGAGATAAGGAGTTATGGGTGGAGATGAAAGATGTAGCGAGGGAGTGTGAGAGTCAGAGAGAGAAAAACAAGGAAGAAAGAACTAGCAGAAAATGTGGAGATGGATGGGTTGAGAGGGGGATAGATGGAGAGTACAGGAAGAAGTATAGATGAGTAAGTGGTAGTTTATTGACAACGATCTCCCTCCACACACACAAACACACCAACACACACACACACACACACACACACACACACACACACACACACTCTATCCCATCCGCTCGCCGGCTCTCTTGATATTGAAATGATTCCTTGGGAAATAAATCACATTTCGATTGGCTGGTAATTGCTGAGGATCGATCAACGCATTCTGCTACACTCTCCCAGGGATTTTCCTTCTTTGTCCACGACACATGCACACACACGCGTTCTCACACACACACACACACACACTCATGGGTTGTCAATGGGGACCTGGAACCTCAAGGGAGAACTGATACCTGATTGGGTGAATCAGTAAACATGAGCTGCTGATTGTTCTTATGCAGATTCATATGATTGGTGAGGTGGTTAGAGAAAGAAAAAAGAAAGAATGTCACTGACAGTTCCAGTTAAATGTACTACCATAACTTGCAGACCTATACACTGAAATAAAGTCACAACAGCATGAAGCGAAAGATCAGCCAAAATATAACTAATACAATATGTATTGTATTGAGAGCGTTATTTCCCACCAGAACATTTCACCAATGCTGTGAGATTGCGCTCAGCGTGCTGCAAAAATGCTAGTCTGAATCATGAATGAGTCATTTTGATCAATTCTGCAATCAGTCAGCGGTTAGAGGTCCGTCTCCCTCATGTTAAAGTATGATTTATAAATGGCTAGTGGTCGTTAGGATGCTACGGGCGCTCTATCAGGCTAAATGAGAATGGCCTTTCTACTCATGTTCTCTGTATGACAGGGACAAGCATGTTGTCAATACAGAAATGACCCTGCTGCAGGGCTGAAAATACACACACACACACACACACACACACACACACACACGTACAAACACATGCACACAAATATACACAGGAAAACACCACATGCCTGTTTGCACACGTTCAGTTACACACATGGAGACGTAAACACCTGCAGGGTCGCGTGCACACACACTGAAAAGTTGCAAAAAAACTTTACTGTACAAACAAAATGTAAAGACGCAAACTGACGAATTGCTCATGCACAATGTCCCCAAATACACAACTACATCCGGCAAGCTTTCACACACACACACACACACACACACACACACACACACACACACACACACACACATAAAAAATACATATTCACACCCAAGCAATGGATGAGTCAATACACATATTGATCACTGTCTGATTTACAGGAACAGCAAGCATTGTAAACAGCGGCATGGATTTTTCTGTTTCCTTAAAATACATACGCAATTTATTCACCATTTTAGAGGGAAATCAATGTGAGTCTCTGGGTGTGCTGTAGAACATATCTCTCTCACATACAGTATACAACAGACAGGGTTGGTATTCAAGCATACATTAAAGCTGGAGAAAACAGCTGATTGACTCCATTTTGGTCACTGTAATTGTTAAGTCTTGATTACGTCAACAGGAGCACACTCAGACTCACTAGAGAGTAATACAAATGTTTTTATTCGCTGCTTGAAATAATCTTAAAATAATTTACTCATTTAAAAAAACAGACCTATATGGTTGTTACTTTACCATTGTGAGCCAACAAACATGCTAAACATTGAAGATGAACATTTAATAAATAATGATGTAATAATAATATTAACAACACCCTCATTTATTTTAAACCATCTGCAGAGATGGATATTTAACAACCAAACTCCAAAGGGAACACAGAGGGACAGCCTTTGTACAGAGAGGTTATCACAGAAACGTGTGTGTGTGTGTGTGTGTGTGTGTGTGTGTGTGTGCGCACGCTCGCGGCAGGCAGTGCTGTTGTGTTTTCATACTAGTGCATGTTGCAGCTTCACTGATTATTTTTGTGTTTTGTACTGTATGCGTATTAAGTTGCTATTCAGCATTCAACTTTTTGTTTCTCCACATTCATCAGAGTTGTCGTCATGCAAACATGAGTTCATAACTGCTCAACATGGCCACTTTGAGCGTCTGGGACTCTGCTGCTGAAGAGGACTATTTATTTATCACTATGCCAGCAGCGCATTTCTGATATGGTGTTGTTGGATGTCCATGTGCCAATAACATGCAGATGATGCTTAGGAGTTCACAGTATATTCCCCATAGCTTCCATATGAGGTTGACACATGTAGTATCACTGGTCCCAGATCTTCCTGATGTCACCGTGGATGTTCATTTTAGTTGAGGCCTAAAGTATATTTAGTATCTAACATGGCCAAAACTGAGGTCAGGGCTCTCTGTAGGTCACTCAAGTTCTTCCACAACAAGCTCTGAAAACCAATTTTATTAATTATTTTTTAGTTTGCACAGGGGTATCGTCCTGTTGAAACAGGAAAGAGCCTCACCCATCTGCTGTCACAAAGTTGGAAACGATAGAAAACCGGACTAAAAGTCCACATCTTTTGGGAATATAGTGTGTGTGGACACACACACAGCCCTGTGTTGAGCAAGGCACTAATACGGCCAGAGGTTTCTGTTCAATTGCCTGTGTATATCTATGGTGGTACATGATTATTCCCCACTCCAGGATTCATTTGTTACAAAATCCCATCAGACGTCAAGCCTTTGGGAGGTTTTTTTCCCCCATCTTTTTGTGATGATTTAAAAGAGACACCTTTGATATTTTTGTATTTATGGGTGTTGTTCTCTCTAAGACTAAGTTTGGAGGCTTGTATCTCACACACACATACACACACACACACACACACACACACACACAACTACACACCTAAGGGTGCTTTGTGTAAATAAGCGTGCCTGCACCCCTGTAGGGAGGTCAGAACACCCATCCATCTAGCCCTGCCTAGGGTTATCATGCACACATACGCACTCCCACACACAGTTTCTCATTTGTACACCCACAAAACCTTTCTCCTCCTTTTTCTGTTTTTTTGTCTCTCTCTTTTCCTCAAAAACACACACAGACACACACCTCTTTCACCCTGCAGCCATCATTTAGTGGTTTGTGTTCAGAAAGTGTTTTGGATGTGTACCACTAGAGATGACACGGAAAGACAGAACACTGTCCAGAGGTGTGTGTGTGTGTGCGTGTGCTGTGCGTGTGCTGTGTGTGTGTGTGTGTGTGTGTGTGTGTGTGTAACTGTAATGTATTCGAGCTACAGAGGTGGCAAACACCTGCGGAGTGCTGCTCATGCTGCTCACCCTTTAATGTCATTGTCCCGTGTATACTAACACACACATTCACACGCTAAATGCAGGATTCAAGTTTTTTTTAGATAAAGGAGCTTTTTGGTGGTTTATTTTTTCATTTGATGAGAGGAGAATTGAAATGGATTTTTTCATCTCTCTCTCATCTCTCTCTCTCTCTCTCTCTCTCTCTCTCTCTCTCTCTTTCTCCAGAGAGGTTACAGTACTTTAGCCTCTTCCTGTGAGCATACCTCTCGTCACCCTCCCTGATGATTTCTAATGTTAAGAGAGGGACTGAAGCGCAGAGAAGATGTAAGATTAGATGGATGGAGAGATGACAGGATGAGGGGAACGCAGCAGAGAGGTAAGAAGGAGAGTGCACAGGTAGGAAGGCGTCTGTTTTTAAAGACATGTCGACTTTGTTAGATCATTTGCCATGTCCATGTCACAAAAGAAACACCCACAAAGTAATTTAACCTCTTACACCACATTAATCTAAATACACAGATATCAATGATGTATCTCTAGACAACGGGATGAGAATTTGATATCGGAAGTGTTCTGTTTTCCGTTTGTAGTCCGAGTATTTTGACCAATCACTTTTGAGCGGGCTTTGGTAACACGCAGGTAAACAGTCTGTGTGGAGAGCAAAAGAGGGGGAACCCATCGACTGGCTACACCTTAACCCCAGAAGTATTGGCTGTTGCCCCGAGAGGCTAAATCGTCATAAGACTGATAGCCCATTGGTTCCGAGATTGAAACCCCACTTACCTTCTTTTAGGGCAATCATTATAAACTCATACTGTGCAGCTCATACTCAAATAAATTCCACAGGAAACCCTAAAGAGACCAAATATGTTTAGCTGAATTTTGGAGGAAATGTGTATAAAGTTATGCACAAGACATCTCAAATATCTTTTTTTTTTTTTTTGGACATTTCCACCTTTAATGGCTAGGACAGCTATGAAAGGGGGGCGAGAGAGGGAGAAGACACGAAGGAAACCGTCACAGGTCGGACTTGAATCCTGGACCCTCTGCGTCGAGGCATAAACCTCCCATATATGTGCGCCTGCTCTACCAACTGAGCTATCCTGGCCACGACATCTCTAATATCATTTGATAGAATAAGCCATATAAAACATTTTTTTCAACCTAAAAGCCCTGCACCCACACAGATGTGTTAAGTTTTGTCTGGTTAGACCTCTGCTAGTTGGGTGGAGGGCAGCAAACTCTATGCACCAGTTAGTGATAAAGTCTTTCCCGCACCAACACCTCCCTCACCTGCATTGTTAGATCAGGACGAGGATGACAGAGGAGAAAAATAGAGCTTGACCACATTCTTTAGAAATGTAAACAAGGTTTTTTCCAACAGAAATCCAAAAACGCACCTTTTACTACGATATCGCTCTGCAGATATCGACCCATTAATGGTCAAGTTGGGTCAAGTACTGTTTTTCTAAGATGTGTGGGCTAGGTAGTCACTCAAAATCAAATTAGATTAGATACATGTATGTGTACCCTGCTAAGTTCAAGATGAGTCATGAAAATATTTTTCATAAGACAAAAGAGAGGACTTTTGATATAACAATACTCATTTATTTAGCATATAACTGAACAATGACCATGGGGACAGGGGATTAGAACTTGAAAATGTCATTTTTCATTTCCCTTTGTCTTGATGCGTAAAGGAAGAGTTTTAATAATTATTGTTTTGTGATAAATGTGTATGATTGTAATGTTTGACATTTTTTTTCTTTTTAACTGAAATAAAGAAAACTGAATGGAATACTTTTACTTTTTACTGAAACAAATGACTTAAAAAGTATTCCGAAGGATTCTCACTTGTCTTGAAAAACATATTTCGTGTTTTTCCTTATTGCAATATTATAGTTGACACTAATGATAGAGGATGTCGTATGCTGTACAGACTGTAAAATCATACAGTACACATACATGTGTACATACACAAATGCATAAATACACGCATAGACGTAAACATAAATTAGTACATTTTAGCCACAACAAAAAATGAGTATGTTGTGGTTACGAGGCATTAGCAGTTGTATTTACCATCCTGACCATCACTTAACAGCGCTCACTTTCTGTGTGTGTGTGTGTGTGTGTGTGTGTGTGTGTGTGTGTGTGTGTGTGTGTGTGTTTATGCACGAGTTTGCGGGCGTGTTAAAGCTTTTAGTGGGATGGAGACTATGCAATTCCTCTTCTCTAACTGTCAGAGAGACCTCATCTCTTCTCTGATTGTTCTTCTGTGTTTCTGGCACACATACACACACACACACACACACACACACACACACACACACACCTCAAGAGTGCAGGTCCCTCCTGGTTTGCCCTCCCCACACACAACACTCCACCTCCGCCCTCACACTCCTTTTATGTTCTTAAATATTGATAAGTAGCTTTGCAACATTAATATCTTAGATGGCTTACAAGAACACTTAAATAAAATCTCTCTCCCCCCCCCCGCCCTCCACCTCCCTCTACCTCCCCCTCCCTGCCTCTCTCCAGCCTCTCACTTGTTTTTCATTTGTGTAATGCGTTTGTCTGTTTGGGAAGTGGAGGGGGGGGCAGAGGATTATAGGGAGTGTGTGTGTCTGTGTATGTTTGCATAATGAAAGTGGCTACTTCTTTTTTACATTTTACAGACCTTCTGACATAAAATTGTACAAAAAAAGAGACAATATGGTGTGTTTTACTGGAAAATGAAAGCATGTCAGGGCCACAGACTGAATATGTTTCTGATTGGCTGGTATGTTTAAAATCATTTACCTGGAGACCTTAACCATAGTTCTGGTCTAAAACTGTATTCGACAACAACACTGATGCTTTGCATCACGTTACCAGTTGACTCAGTGGTGAAAAATGTAAAAATGGATGACAATTTAAACAAATTTTACTTTGGACACAGCCAGTGTGTAGCCGGCCTAACAATCTTCACCTCCACCATTAAGAACAACACACACAAAAAACACACAAAGTGTGCCTTTTAGACCTAGGAACAACCACAGCTTGCTTTAATTAGGTTCACACTTACATGAAATGATTTTTTTGTGTTTATACTATAGCACAAAAAAACAGGTTGTTGAAAAAGCATCAACATATGCACTCCATGTCTGATTTCCAGCCTTGGGGCCACTGTGACATCCAACGCTGCTAGTTAATACTTTCTTCCTCCGCTGTCCACATGCTCTTGGAACAAAAAAGTGTAATAGGGCCGAATTTTCTTCTTTTTGACTTTAACTGTAATATAAATAATCGTAATTGTACTATAAATGCTGTATTCAATTATTTGAAGGAATCAGCACACTTTCATTATAAGGCAGCTGTCCTGTCCAAACAAACCACCACCTTGTTCACTTTTAAGTCGCTTTGGACAACAATATCAGCAAATTTACACACACTATTTATTACTACAATCTTGATGCCTTGCATTTGTCTCTGTGTCATTTTGGGATGTATACAGAAAAAGGAGACAGAAGTGAGAGTTTGTGAGTGAAAAGACACACTGCCTGCGAGAAAGCATGGACATAATCTCATTTAACAAGTGGAGAGAAGCTCATTTCCCTTACAAGGGTTACTTGTTAACACTTTGTACAGGGTGATTGTGTGTGTGTGTGTGTGTGTGTGTGTGTGTGTGTGTGTGTGTGTGTGTGTACTTGACAAGATTTAACCCTGCTGAGGTCCTGAGAGGCTGATGGAGAGTTTTAAAGGGATTAGAACAGGATTAGGGACCAACTGGGAGGGATTAGCCCCCTGACTCTTATAGCTGCTCGCATTGCAGGAACCAGACACACAATGCCTTTGACACGCACACACACACACACACACACACACACACACACACACACTCTGTGACCTCTTGACAGTGTTTTGTCTTCCCCTGTCATTTCCTCAACAAGTGTTAACACAAACATGTTTCCTGCAGGGAGGGAAAGTGTGTATGTGTGTGTGTGTGTGTGTGTCTGTGTGTGTGCCAGGCAGTGCTGTTGAGTTTTAATACTAGTGCATGTTGCAGCTTCACTGATTATTGTTTAACGTGTGTGTTATTTGTGTGTGTGTGTGTGTGTGTGTGTGTGTGTGTGCGCGCGTGTGTGTGCGAGAAATAGACAGAAAGAGAGAGAGGAAGAATGGGAATTTAAGAAATTGCATAGTGGTGAAGTGGATGGAGTTATGCATCAGAATTAAGTCCTATGCGTTTATAACAATAACAATAGACCATTTTAAGCGACTCGTGTGCAATCACCAGTCGCATTAAGCAGCGGAAAAAACAGATTCATTGGATAGTAGACATTTCTTGAAAAGTCTTTTCTTGAACAGTGAAAGGGTTCATAATTTTACATTGCCATTACATGTTTATGCTCAGAACTACACAGATCAACAAGAGCAATAATTGCACCAACAGTTTTCAGTCTACATATTGTTGATCACTTTATTTACCTTTACTCAACTTTTAGTGCACTAACTTCAAAGTCGAATCACTCTAACAGATAAATAAATAATCTCAGAAACTCCACATCTTGGGTATTATGTGAGTACACACCCATGCTGCACACACAGACAAAAAGGGCCTCTTGACCGCGTATTTACCCGAGCGCAGCCTCTTCCTTCAACAAGACAAATATTCGGTCCAGAGCCCCTTCTGTGTGTGTGTGTGTGTGTGTGTGTGTGTGTGTGTGTGTGTGTGTCGCGGGGCGGTTTTTCCGTGGGAAGCCAAATGGAGAAGAGTGATAGGCCGACGTACAGCGAGGTTCATCAAAGTCACAGCGCGCGACGGCACTCATTTTTCATTGGCTGAGGGGTCCTGGGCACCTGCAACCTGCAGCAGCCAGCCCACCTGAGAGGGAAGGAGGCAGGGTGGGGAGGATTGAGAGAGAGAGAGAGAGAGAGAGAGACTAAGAAACAGACACGAGGAAGAGCTGCTGGAAGAGACCAAGAGCGTGAGGGAGGGAGGGAGGGAGACACTAGTGGTTGGGACAGTTTGAACGACAGCGTTCTCCCTTTTACATTTCACACCCGGGCGCTCCTCGCACCGCTGGGGGGGAGGAGGGGTGGAGGAGGTGTGGGTGGTGTGTGTTGTTTTGCTCAAGGGAGAAAGATGGGGACATACATTTTGAAGATGTTATTATTATACGTTTACCTTGTTTTGGGCTCAAAGGACTAAAAAAAGTCACACACAAACCCACACAAAGCAACACAAATAGAGCACATATCCACAGCCAGCAGTCTCTCACACATAGAAACGCATGCAGTCGAACTCTCGCTCTGCTTAAAGTTTACTTTTTTAACTCAAAAAGTTGTATTTATTTATTTTATTCACACTAGATAACACACACACACACACACACACACACACAGAAGACGCCATAGCATATTAAAGTAGGTCTAATTTAACAATATCTTTTGCCAATCTGGATACTTTTAAGAATTTAAAGAGAGTAAGAATATGGCAATGGATTCTACCTCTTGTCTCTCACTACATTTCTGAAATGAGCTCTTACTGTATTTTGGTTGCTTCCAATTTTTGGAGGTATAGCCATCACAGTCACAAAGTTAACTTAAACATTGCTTAAACAAAACACAAGACAGTCATACAGGTTTGTCTGATTGCTTAAAATTTGGATAATACAAGGAGGCATCGTTTGTGATGCTCTTGTTTTACAGACAGTCTATTGTATGTATGTATGATTGTATTTGGGGAAAAGTTTTTTAAACTAAACTAACGTTGGCTCGTTAGTAACCTGGCTGATTTTCCGACCTCTCTTTAGCATTCAGACTTTGCTGTGTTATCATACCCTATAGAAATGATGGCCAAAACTACAAAACAACATAATTTGTCATACAATTCTCCTTTAATCTCATCTCTGACTGTCACTCCCTCAATAACTCCAAATATCTACAAGATACTGTTCTTGTTTAGAATATTTAGAATATTTCAGAGGATTGAACCTGTTATTTTTAGAAGCTGTGTGCTGAGAAATATATTGAAGACCTTGTACGTGTAGGAACTGTAAGCGGGCATCCAGCAGACAATCAGAAATAAGTGCTTTCCATAGAATACACATTTCTTATGTTTTATTTTAGAGTGAACTGTTTCTCCAAATGCCTTTTTCTACAAGTGAAAAAGTAAGTTAATAAACACTAACAGTAATTCAGTTTGTGTGTGTGTGTCTGTGGTGTGGCGGGGGTGTCACCTGCAGCAGGTCATCATAACCGTGTGATGTCCATCGCGCCTGTCAACACACGTTTGATTGTACACACACCTCGCCGTTGCCCCCAGCGATAGAAACCCAGCGCCTGTCCGCTATACTACATGTTATACTGGACCCATCACTCAGCCACTGTCACACAAACACACACACACACACACACTTACAGAGACATACACATGCAAGTAAAGACACGTATAAATAGACACATTGTGACAGAAAAACATACTCACACACACACACACACACACACACATACTCACACACACACCACACACACACACACACACACACACGGTCCAGCACACACACATATTGCTTACACACTCCCTCCTGCCGCATGGGTTCAAGCATACACACTCTCACTCACTCACAACAGACGGCTTACTCTGGAAATGAAGCTAATCCATCACCTGGAACAAACACACACACGCACACGCGCACACACACACACAGCAGGTATCGTCACCTTCACAGCTCACCTACTATCATTGTGGCATCCATGCCTGCTGGACACTGTAGCTGCTGTGATAAATTCATAAATGCGCACACACACACACACACACACACACACACATACAGACAGTATGTGAATTCATGCACAAGCACTGTAAACGAGACCAAAATTGATTGTACACTTTTACTGTACAGTATTTTAGATAGGCTGTTTTTTTCCAAAGCTTCCTGCCTTAGCAGATCCACACTGATGCACACTCTCACAAATACCATTCATTATAAAAGCATAGTATGCAAAATATTATACAAAATCATGAAAGGAAATGTTGGTACAAATACTGTATTTAATCTGCTTTACTCCTTTTAATCTTGGTTTAAATAGTCTATGTATTCTGAGGCTGTATTGGGTTTAAGTACGAGATATATAGAAGTAAGTATAAGAGATCAGGTGCAAGGAGCACCTTCGTAGCTGAGTGGTTACAGTGCAGGCCACATGACTGTATCCCCCCCCATATCCTGCCTGCCTCTTCACTGTCAACTGTCCAATAAAGGTGAATATGCCCAAAATTATCTTTGAAAAAAAAGATCAGGTTCAAAATGTTGTCTGGACTACCAACAAGACATTCCAATGAAAAATGCTAATAACATTCACTTCAAACCTGTGCTATGGCCTCAGGGGCTCCTTGGGCCTGTGCCTGGTAGGCCTATTCAGAAATCCATCCAAAAGTCACATGTAAAAGCCACAAAAACAAACATGTTGACTCAGACACAGCTTTTACCACAATAGGTCTTTTTACCAACAGACATTAAGGCATGCCCTAGCAGGAAAAGCACAGCACTGGTGGAAGAATTATTTAGATCCTTTACTTGAGTAAAAATAGTACTAGGGGAAAAACATTCAAAACTTTACTTAAAGGATGGGCTCAGATTTTTTTCAAGTCTATCTTAAGAGAACATACTCATATTAGATATACTTTTAAAGAGTTATTGTTCACCATAGTCATTCATCTCTACTCACCGGCAGTGAAGCAATGCCTTGTGTGACTAAACTCTCACAAATAGGACACAAAATCTATAGTGCTCCATCCGTGGAAGGATACTGGTGTTTCATGTAGGTTTGTTGCTAGGACAAAAGCCTCCATAAACCCTAACCCTTTAAGTACTTTGTTACTTTCCATCACTGAAGCACAGGTGTAATAAATAATGATTAATAACATCTGTATTTCATTTAGGTGTTTCAGGGCCTGATATTGTGCTCGCTGGGACATCGAAATGGAACGGAAGCATTGTTAATGTTATTAGGTTCACCTGTATCGTTCATAGCAAGTCAAAAGATCTACTGTGAAAAATGCCTGTTATTCATCCAAATTAAAACTCTTTCACGCCTTCGACCAAAACACAATTCAAAGCTGTGACTGATGCAAAACTCAAACCAATATTATCCCCCGGTACAACAAGAACACAACATTCCTCTGAGAATCACTGGTGTGCATGTTTGACAAATGCTGGCCAGCAGCGCTGCGGTCTCGTCCAGCAGCTTGCTGAAGGCTACAGCAGGCGTCGATGTTGCTCTCTTGTTACTGGGCTGTAAATTCAGCGGATGGCTCCTGTCTCTGCGTATTGATCCGCTCCGTCACCTTGAACCTCGGTATTGACACATGGGGCGACGCTGAGCGGGGGAAAAGCGGCAATTTACCGACCCTCAATTATGACATTCATAGATGATGTCACAACAGGGGCACGGGGGGCTTTGAGACACACAGTTCGTCGAGGGATTGAATCCATTTGTTTGAGCTCTGTGTGCCAAACACACACACACACACACACACACACACCAAGAAAAGGCTTTCTATCCTAACCAGCCCTTAATGGCACCCTGTGTGCTTGTGTGTGATTTTATGTGTGTCTGCGCACACATGGAGCATCTCTATGAGTGTGTGTATGTGTGCGTATCACCTCTGACAGCCGATCTAATGTCTGCTGGCCTCTCGTTCCCCAGACAGATGGTTCACTGGACCGTGTCATTAGCAGAATACAGTCGGCCATTTGAATGTTATATTAAATACCAGATATTAATAGTGCGATAGCATGAGACAAAATATTCTCTGCTCCCTGCTGAAACCTCCGGCTCTGTATCTATTGTCTAGTAAGGCCAGGTGTAGCAGTAAAAGCCATTTTTAATGTCTTGCTTAAACTTTACAAGTTCAATTTTGTATTTTTTGCATGTACGTAGTAATAACATAGCTAATGAACTGTAGCCTAGAGCACAGTTAGTCAGATTTGTGACCGGGAACATCTCTTTAGGGAAACCTGAAAAAGAAATGCTGTTTATTTCCTCAACAGTGATCATGTACAGTAGCCATCCTTGACCAATGAGAACCACTATTGTTCTGAGGGTGCCAGAGTCTGTGTTTTTATTTCTGAGAGTGTAGAACATTTAGGCAAATGTAATGCTTCTTTTACAGTTCGGGGCACTATACTACTTTGTATTTCATCTTTGAAAATCAGTCTTAATACCCTGGCTTCAGCAAAGGGGACAGTGTTTCTCTCAGAAAAAAAGGTTAAGACCAATATTTGGAATGTTTTTGACAGAGTTGCATTTCAACTCTGACACTATAAATGACAACAGTACACAAAATGCCAACAAAGATGTTAAGAAAGAGTGGCTTGTGTTTTATAGTACAATGTCTAAATTAGAGCTGAAACAATTCGATTTATGTACAATTAATCTGCAATTATGCTAATAATTGATTAATTGTTGAAGATATTTTTAAAGAAAAAGTGCCAAATATTTGCTGGTTCCAGCTTCTTAAATGTGTGAATTGGCAGATTTTCTCTGTTTTATATAATTGCATATAGAATATATTTTGGATTTTGGACTGTTGGAAATTATATTTTATAGGCCAAATATTACGATAATTGGAAGATTAATTGATAATAAAAACATGTTAGCTGCAGCCATAGTGTCAATTAAAGATATGATTTTCAGTGTTTTTGCTTGTTTTCGACTTTGAAATTGCGTCACGAAAATACTCGTATCTTTTCAGGCTCGTCCACAAATTATGACTTCCAAGCATATGTAAGTATTTAAAGTTGTTAAAAAACAAACAAACACAGCACTCTTCCAATATTTCAAAAAGAGCAAATGACTTTGCTTATAAGGCCATTTCACCTCCTTTAAAATAATGATG